>NW_004797728.1:627433-631774 GCF_000002075.1 Aplysia californica | reverse complement strand
TTGAAAGTGATAATGACAGAAAACACATTGAAACAAACAAACAAACAAACAAACAAACAAACAAACAAACAAACAAACAAGCTAAAACCAAACCCTGCTGGAAATGTATATTAATCGTCTCTTAAAGTCCTATTGTTAAAAAGTTCTTGAATGTAACAAAATCAGAAAAAATAATGTATGACTCCACATCACAAAAAAACAGAACACGACAAAAAGAAACACAATCCATTAGAAGAAGATCCCTTGAAAACGAGGGAAAAAAAAAAAAGAGAAGAGAACTGAGATAATAAAAACGTAGGCAAACTATCCAGCAGAAACTAAACAATCCATATCAGGTTCGTTTACAATATTCTGCACTTTGCCACTAAAGTTTATACACCCCCCAAACTCTCCGAAATCTTCACGTTTTGACAAAAACACAAAAAAAATAAATCCCACGATTGTGTTTTCCGATTCCTGTCAGGAAACAAAGGTTCCAAATTCAGGTATCGATATGTCAGATCTCATCAACCAAGAAGGGATCGGCAGTGTAAATATTATTGCATCCTTGATAAAGAGGTTGAAATGGGGAAGTTTTGGCCCCCGATGCACGCGCGTCCATTTACGCACGTCAGGTGTGTCTTGATGTAGTATCAGTGAGTGCGATACGATGGCTCGCGGCTGAGGGGTTGTTGGGGGTGGTGAGTCAGCGTTCAGTAGCCTCTCCATTTGTGTCACGACACGGTGGAATCAGGCGCTCGTCAGTTTTAGGGTATATGGACTTATTGGTATCATCTTAAAGCCTGTCCATGTGCTTTGCTTTTGAAGAAAAATTATCCATTTATCTTTTATACAAGTCAAGAAATTGGCAATTGAAGGAGGTGGGGTCGCCTGGTTTCAGAAGTCAAATTAGCGAGAAAATGGGTTATTTCCTTAGCTTGAGAGTCCGTGGAAACTAAAAATGGGTTACATTTTTCATGCCGTTACTCAACGTTTTTCAGTAAAATCAACACAGAAATGTGTTCTTTTAAAGGGCATGAAAGGTGTTGAGCTAAAAAAAAAAAAAATTGATAAAAATTCCCAAACATGCGGAGAATGCCAGTTTCTTGACTTTCATTATTGTGACGAGCGCCAGACTTCACCACGATGCCTCTCATTTATTTTCCTATTTTCTCTTCTTTTGTGACTTAGTCGACAGAGCGAGTCGATTAAGTTAGTGCCTGTTTTTCTCTTGCCAGTAACTGTTTCCTGCGAGATGTATAAAGATTGTCATTGTCATTGTCATTGTCATTGTCATTGTATTGTTGTTGTTCCTATTATTTGTTTGTTTGTTTGTTTGTTTGTTTATCAACTAGCGTTTCAAACTAGGTTACTTAAAATACTTTTATCGCTTAGATGTTGGTATGGTTCTTCTTTGATTCCATTCATACTCGTCTAGCTGCAATATACGGACTTAACTGCAAGCACTGTTGTTGGGGGCGCTGTTCCCGCGTTTGTTGCTGTTGTTGTTGCTGTTGATGTTGTTGCAGTTGTCGTTGTTGTTGCTGTTGATGTTGTTGCAGTTGTCGTTGTTGTTGCTGTTGATGTTGTTGCAGTTGTCGTTGTTGCTGCTGTTGATGTTGTTGCAGTTGATGTTGTTGTTACGGTTACTATATTTGTGACGAATCAGATTTCTGTTCTCTTAAGATGTTAATCTTTACCATCACCATGTTAAGCATTGGCCACTGTATAAATGAACACGTCACAAGAACGACAGAATAAAAATGTCCTCAAAAAGGAGCAATGCACACAACAAAAGCCTTTCATTGAAAGCGGTTGCGAGCTTCGAGAAACAAATCAAAGTGCGTTACAGCAAGCCAGATTCTAACTTATAACAATATCATCATCATCAACAAAAACAACAACAACAACAACAACAACAACAACAACAACAACAACATTAATAGAAGTAGCAGAGAAATGTGCTGTAAATTTCACACCAGATGTATGACTACAAAGCGCGCGATTCTATGTCTGTAGTGTGTTTTCCTTTTAGGTTGTTGATTTTTTTCTTTTAGTAAGCTATTATGTTGACATTTGCTGATATCTTTATCGCAAACCTCTATCGAGGTATACGATTGCAGGGATCATGCTCCTTTGAAGAGTCCAGCGTTTGAGTTTTGTTTTATGGTCTGAGCTGTAAGCTAATACCTCTAAAACGAAAACAAAAGTACAGCAAAAAAGACCAACTACACATACTCTTCAAGTAAAAAGGTGCCACGCCCGAGGGCGATCTCAAAGTTGTTGTTCGTTTAATATTTAGGAACGGCAAATAGACATAATAATGGTTCTTTAGTGAAGGCAAAAAAAAGAGCAGGTCAGACATGATATAGAAAAGACAGAACTATGAAAACAGTAGGACAAACCAGTGGCATCCCAAAGCTACCTGAGCACAGCCAAAGAGCCTTGTGAAAATAATATAAGATATGGCTGAAGAAAAAAGACGGTATCGGTTAAAGAGTACCGTAGAAAACTCTTAGTGTATGGTGAGCCATTTCAGATGGCCCAAAGCACGGCTCAGTTGTTTATAGTCATAACAATAATCTACCAAACCTCAGCAAATTCTGCTTATTATCTATAACCAAACTGTAAGGATACTGCTTGGATCATTCATTTCTTCTCAGTTTGATGTTTATTTTTTGCAGATAGGTTAAAAAGGAGCTGAGTTGTGAGAGAGTTTGTGGTGCTGAAAAGATAGATGACAAAACTGGCTGTGTACAAATGAGGAATAACTTTCCGTATACTTAAGATTAAAGTGCAATCGCACACACACACACACACACACACACACACACACACACACACACACACACACACACACACACACACAAGCCAGTTAACGCCACAAGACGGAAATGCGACACATACTGGCACTTACAAGACAGGTGGGAGTTTTCCAGGGGAGGGGAGGGGAGAGATGGGGGCGGAGCAGGAGTTTAGAAAAGTTTTGATTTAATTGCATTTTGGGTGTAGGGAAACAAAAGGCTGCTTTAATTAGATCGCACGTATATTATGTTCTGTTGTATGTGTGTGTGTGTGTGTGTGTGTGTGTGTGTGTGTGTGTGTGTGTGTGTGTGGGTGGGTGGGTGTGTGTGTGTCTACGTGTGTGTGTGTGAATGTATTCATGTGTATGTGTGTGTTTGTATGTATATGTTTGTGTATATGTGAGTGCATACGCGCGCGAGCGGCCCGCGCGCGCCTGTGTGTGTGTGTGTGAGTGTGTGTGTTTGTGTGGGAGCACGAGTGTGTTTATGTGTATGATTTAGAGAGCCTGGCAAGGAGAGCGAGACAGAACGAAGGGGTGGAAGGGAAGGGGGACGGGAAAAGAGAGAAATATTTATAAATTAAAATTAAAGCGCATAAACAAAGAAAATGAGTGAGTTCGCAGAAGGGTGAGGAAACAAAAATACAAACGCCCCAAATCTATATTTATAAAAAAAGAAAACAAATCCCAACACAATGAACACAAACCTATTTTAAACATCACTTGGATTTCTTTTTAAAAAATAGAACATTTTAAAAAGAAAGGAGACAGACAAAGGTTTTATAGTAAAAGGTAAAAAAAAAAAAAAGCAAGTAAGGAGGCGCAAGAAAAACAAACTGATATATAGTAGAGGAAAAGGGCAATAGGAAAAAAACAACATGTTTCATGCTCCTGTCGACATAGGTTAGATCGCTCAAGAAGTGGGGCACTTGATAAACTCCATAAAACATCTTCCCAACGTGGGAGTCGAACTTGTCTTCTTTGAGAGCGAGACAAATAGGCTAACAATTACGCCATAGGCGCAGGGTAAAAGAGATGGAGAGGTGCGCGTATAACAATACAAAAAGAGAAGAAAAAAAGTGACACGATAGGAGACGAAAGAAGAAGACTTTCTTTTTTGGAACGATGCGCGAGGCAAACTCATCATTATAAAACTCAAATAAACGTCCTTTCCTCGCCTTCGTTTTCTTATTTTTCCCCCTTCCTTCCTGGAGGCTGAAACAAAGAAACGCCCAGCAAAGGTAAAGGACGATTGCGATAAGAAAAGTTAATTGAGCAGGGACCACACATCACAACGGCATATCGCCTGCAGTCAGCTAAATATCCAAGTCGCGCGTTCAGTCTTTAAATTTCGTCATAAATCTCCCAAAAACCTGTCTCGTGAGCTCTGGGTTGGGCTTAAAACGATTACTGAAACAGCAGGTTATTCTGAAATAGCGTTCAGATTTGGCGGGATGGTATTGTGATTTAGCTCATTTAATAATTATTTTGTACCAGTAACTGCTTAAAAATCAGCTGATCCCCCCCCCACTACTTCACGTTTTGACAAAAACACAAAA
>NW_004797728.1:621884-625308 GCF_000002075.1 Aplysia californica | reverse complement strand
GCGCACACACACACACACAAACATAAACACACACAAACACACACAACTACACATACAAACAATCTTTTAGGGGCCAAACTGATTTCACAATTGTTGGAAATCTTGCGAAAAATACACGTAGGTAACTTGATTTGTTGATTTGAATAAGTTTATCAGCCTTGAATGAATTTGCTTTTGTTATCTCGAGTGCAATTATATTTGATGACCTCTTTTAAGACATCTGTAGATCCCCAAAGTAAAAAAACAAAACCATTAAGAAATCGAAATATGAAAGGAATTTTTAAAAATCAAGAAGCTAACTTATGAAGACAGATCCATCAGTGGACGAGTGTAAGACCATGCACACAACAAATTTCAAACACGTTTTAGAATACGCCAATGGCGTACGCAGATAGAATATAGTAATACGTCGTTGTCATACTGCTAGTCGTGTGTAACCTCTGTGGAAAAGTAGCAGAGAGGTAGCAGTATCGAGGGGGGCTGAAGTCGGCAACGCAATGTGTGTCACCATTGAGAAATAACGATGTTGGCTCACCACACGCCTTTTTCCTCTGAAATTATTCCTCTTTCGTCCCCAGCTAGGCAGGCAAATGTATCTTCCCTGTCCCTATCGTTTATTTGTAATACTGGCTGCTGTACCACTGACACGTGAATCGGAGTCAGAACACAGTGACATCTGGTGGAACTACAAGCAACAAGTCGTGTTAGAACTACGAGCATACAATATACCTTCTTTCACCCAAACCCTCCCCTTCACCCATTTTCCTTTTCCGCAACATCCACAACTCCACCATCCTTATAATCTTCTTAGCTTTTCTTAGTTGCCAATACTTTATGCTTACTCATGCCTCTATTTTCCTTCTTCTTTATATTCTACACTAAGCGACGGCAGCCATTTGTCACGAAGGAAAACAGGCACAAGATCACATAAACAGACGGACGAGAGTTGAAAAGAATGACTTAAAAGTGACACGCTTCAACCATATAAGTATTATTTCTTCCTGGAATGATTAAGCTGGTATTGTGCAGTCGAAATCAGGGAAATCGTTTCTCTTGCAAGTTTGTGTGTTTTACTTTCGTTTTTGTTTTTTTGCAATTGTTCCTCCTCATCCATCACATTATGTTCACAAGTACGGTTACCTTCCGCGCTGAGGCAGCACAAAAAATACATCAAAGGCTTCTCTTTCACGAAAAGCTAAATCGCAAACAAACAAACAAATGTTCCATCGGTCTCTAGACGGGTAAGCCTAATCCCAATTGCAACTGGCCTCTACCTCTCACAGAGCAGTAAAGTGGAAAATGCCAACGTCTGCTGATTTCCGGGGGAAAATGTGTGTCGAAGAAAGGGCATTCCATTGTCACACGGAGATGAAAGAAAGGATCGGATACTGACAACCGTGAGACGTACTGATTTGTTCCGTAGTCCCCTAACCCCTTTCCCCTACCATTTCCTCCTCACATCTTAAAAAAGATTCTGACATTTTTTCTGAGAAAACTTTCAGA
Organism: Aplysia californica; assembly: GCF_000002075.1. Taxonomy (NCBI): domain Eukaryota; kingdom Metazoa; phylum Mollusca; class Gastropoda; order Aplysiida; family Aplysiidae; genus Aplysia; species Aplysia californica. The sequence continues at coordinate 623,805 of NW_004797728.1, read as the reverse complement.
GACAAGACTTAAAAGTATATAACAAGAATGGAAAGGTCCTACCAAAATGGCTCTGTTAAGAACATCCAAATTCAAATAACTTAAAGTTACCCCCTCCCACACAAACACACGTGCCCGTCCGCTCCTCTCCACACCCACCTCAACATTCCTGAAACCACATCCGCAGAAAATGAGTTGTAGCGCGTTCTTTAATGGACCTCAATGGGTAGTCAACACCGATGTGAGCTATTCAGAAACATTGATAAAAATTACTCCCCCTCCCCCGTATAGAACTTACTTGGCCTAGTACGTACATCCTGACTGATGTCACCACACTCTGTGAGACCACATTTGGGTCTCCGTGACATCATGCGAGATATCTGTTTTTAACTTAATTTTTAAAAACTGGATCGACATCGGCTTTTTCGAAACTTCTGCAAACAAAGTACAATCTACTGAAACGATCTGTAGCTATTTCATTCAGGACCTCTGGCAAAACCCTCTTTCTCAACTTCAACCGGAGTCCTGCGAGGTCCACAAACTTAAGACCATAGACCTTTGACCTTAAGTCGATCTTCATCTCAGCTGACACTGACACAAACCTGAGTAAGTCATGTAAAGCACAGCTTACTGGGAACCTGCCACTCCAGAAAGTGAGACCTGTGCACTCAGTACACACCAAAAAATGAACCTTCTCCCCCCCTCCTCTCGTAAAATTCCAAAGCGAGAGTCGATGAGTGCTCAGGTCACATGTCTCCTCTACTCACACGCCAGATGGGGTGTTGGGCAGAAATGTTAATGTATTCACGAATCCACCAGTTTTGACCTAATGTCTCCATCCCATGGGGATGGGCTCGACACAATTTGTGTTAAACTTTGGTATTTTACGAACTGAATGTGGGACATATGCCTAAAACTATCCAATTAAAGTAAGAATAGCCGGAATCAGACACGAGTTACAGGCTCATGAATGTTCTCCAGTATAGGACCAAGTATTTGCTGATGTCTTAATTAATATGTTGTCTCTTTCTTCTTTTCAAAACGGAATAAAGTTAATGATTTAATACAGTTTGTAACAAAATAACTTTCTGAATAATTGAGAACTCATTCGTGTCTCAGTGGGGTTTCTCTTTCAAACTACGACCCATACAAATTGGCCATTTACTTTTTGGAAATGTCGAAATTTTTACGCAATGGATTCTTGATAAAAACAAACAGTGCAAAGTACTACTCAACCTTTCTTTAGAATCTCTGATTTCTGACAATAATGTTCCCTTTTGTTTTTCATCACCTTTAGCAAAGACAGAAAAAGCAAGAAAAGACATTTCGTAAAGTGCAAAGGAGGAGGGTGGGGCAAATGGGGGAAGAAGGATTGAACCACACCTTACTAGAGAAGCGTTTGAAATCGTGCGCAGCCAAAGAGTCACTGGTTGTACAATCAGTCAGTATTACACATTCTATTGGGTTGGTAGAGTACTGGTATCCCCCTCCCCCTTCCTTAAAAACAAAACAAAACAACAACACTTAAAAAAATTAACAAACCGAAAAGCAAAGAAACAAAAACCAAAAAATCGTTGTACTGGTTGTGTTCCCAAGCTGTACACAAGGAAAGAATGTTGCATCGCGTTTGTGGCATTTAAATCTGAAGTCAGCGCGAGTTGTCAGGGCGGGGTTTGGGGGCCAGGCGAGGCCGGTAAATCAGGCTTAGCGTCCGCAGTCTTCCAATCTGTCTTTTCATCCTATTTAACACATTGTTAGAACCTCAAAACTTCACATGTCGGTGCTGAGTTTTTGCAGGCAAATCTAATTTTAACCTCATAATTTTAAAGCAAGTGTACAAATTTTGTTTAATGTTACTTTGAGTAATTTGGTCGGATGCGTAATTTTCACATACATTCTCTCTTTCTCTCTCTCTCTCTCTCTCTTTCTCTCTCTCTCTCTC
>NW_004797728.1:619060-619964 GCF_000002075.1 Aplysia californica | reverse complement strand
GTGTGTGTGTGTGTGTGTGTGCGTGCGCGCGTTTGTGTGTGGGTGTTTGTTTTATTTTGGGGATGGTGTTGAGATGGGGGAAGGGGGAGGGGGGTAATTAGACGCTAATTTAGCGTCCATCTTCATGTCGCCTCTTCTTCTTTCATATAAATACGCAATGTCTGGCTGTCCGACGTAATCTTCATTTTAAATGTTGCGGAGTGTCACTCGACGTGCCACGGCTTTGGGCTTCTCACGAGGGATTAACTCAATGCAGAGCTCCGGGACTAGGAAGGAGCACAGGGCTGTCTTAAGACTGGGGAGAGGGTAGCATGGGGGTGGCAAAGAAAAGAGTGAGGTTGACGGGAAAGGAGAGGACGTCGTGATGTAGGATTGGTGTGCCTCAGAATTTGAAAGACGACACACGGCACAACGACCTTCTGTTTTAGTAGAAGGGTTAAATCCCCCATTAATTAGTGTTTCTAATTTAAGACGCAATGGACACAATTTAGATCACACTGGAGCGACGGTTTTATACAATCAATATCAATTCATCAGAGCCATCCCGAGATGTGTGTGTGTGTGTGTGTGTGTGCGTGTGTGTGGGTGTGTGTGTGTGTGTATGTGTGTGTGTGTGTGTGTGGTGTACGTGTGTTTGTGTTTGCGTATGTGTATGTGTGTGTGTGTGTGTGTGTTTGTGTGGGTGTGATAAATTTATCATAAGCATCTTTTTTGTGCGAATTGCTTCTAAAACTGGTGGTTCTGTGATTTTCCTTCCATCACGGGGTAGGAGATAAAGCAGTGGCTGTAGGTGCAATGCCACAAACAAAAACCCAACTCCATCACAGAGAGATTGTAAGAAAAATGAATGGGTATGTTGGTGTCTGTTGTATTATATTGAGAAGTTGTTTGAGGAGATAAAGAA
>NW_004797728.1:617297-618525 GCF_000002075.1 Aplysia californica | reverse complement strand
CCAACCACGAAGAGGTGGGTCTATCTGGGGGAGGGGGGATCTCTTTCTCCCCACCCTCTATAAGCATGAAGAAGACAATAAGACATCATGAACTCGTGTTAATTGTGAGTAAAACAAAACGCCTCCTTGTTACATCATATGCGCTGAGAAGACGGCTCCAAACGCTTAGTCTGACAATAACAAACCCTACGTACGTCAAAGACAGGAAATCATACTAATATGGCATTGTTGAACACACACCCAGGTACACAATCATTTTGGCATGGAAAGAGTTCCTATCCAATGTATTTTGTTACATAAATAACCACTGTAAATTGAAAGATAGAGAACCTTATTCAAAAACTGTGAATGCACCAATACTCTCTTTTAAGAAATTAGGACGTTAAAGCATCTTACGTGTGCACCGCACAGCTGAAAACTATGAATTACTTTAGAATTCTTAAAAGGTAATAGAGCCAACAGCTACTTTCAGATTTGGAGATAAACTTTTGCAAGTCAGGAAATTTGTATTCCGACCTAAGTCAGCTCTGTCCCTCGTTCCATCTCTGTTTGTGTAAGGTTTTGCAGAATAATGAATAAAAAAGGTGGAAAAAAGCACCAAAACAAATATGTTGGGGGTGATGGTGGATAGGGTCTTTTGTGTGTGTGTGTGTGTGGGAGGGGGGAGGGGGGGAGTGAGGATTGATTTAAACGCCTGCAGTGCCCCTGACAGAAATAATGCTCTTGATACGTCATGAGGGTGGCAGGGTGTTAAGGGATACCCTTAGCGGACACAAAAAGAACAACTGGTATTTATCCTGGGTCCAGAGACATCCCACCGGGACGTGGGTTCTAGGTGTTGGTTTCGCGAGGAACTCAAGGCTAGAGGTTGTGCGAAGATCAGCAATTATAGCAGGAGTTTAGATTGGGTTTCGCATATGAGAAATTAGAGGGGGGTGGCGAAGCCGTATGGAGTTGACATGATGACCGGATTGTTAGCGTCAAGTGAAGAAATACAGACAGCGATGAGGACAACTCGGATTAGAATACCAGCTGAACAGTTTCCTCGTTTGGGAGGGGACGTTTCTTTAATGTGATTTACGACCTGCAATCTGGGAATTTGTATCTGCCTCCGATATGTGTTAATTAAGTTGTATTCTGGACCCCAGATGGGAAATAAGAGACTGGGCGTGGTACATGTTAGTGTGTGCATGTCTCTCTCTCTCTCTCTCTCTCTCTCTCTCTTGTG
>NW_004797728.1:614901-616889 GCF_000002075.1 Aplysia californica | reverse complement strand
TTTATGGGCAAAGGCGAGAGTGGAGTGGTTGATCAGGAAAGAAAATTGATTACACAAAAATATCAAGTGACGTGGAACATAGGTTGAGAATGTGTGGCTGTTTCGGCACCCTTTTTTTACTAGACGTTTCAAAGGTAGCTACATCCACTACACTTCACTTGCATGTACTACTTGGTAAAGGTCAAGCCATGTCTTTTTTTCTAATCAGCATTAATACATTCAACAAGCAAACTCAACTAAATTCATAATTTTGAGCTCTAAAACTAACGAGAAGGGCACAGCTTTTCTTAAAACACAACTCAAACTGTCACACGTGACTCTCACAATCATAAACAGGCTCAGGAAAAAAAAAATCGTACGTTCCCTCAAGCGGACATTTATGATAAAAAAGCACCCATTTTGTTCGTTTTGAAGACTTGGCGTTAGAGATGCTATGTCACAAGAGATAATACAAAGATTTGTTTGAGAGAAACCCAAACCATTTGGGCATGTAACAGCAATTATCAAGCGACGACATAACTGTATGCAAACAGCCTACTTCTGATTCTGTCTGTCCTATGTCATCTCTTGTTTTACCAACCCATCACAATACGCTTGACAAAATGGAGAACGTTTCAGGGATCTCGCATCTAAAAGAAAAAGGCACGTTACAGTAAACGTGATTCAAAGTGTTTGACAACGATTACATTTTGTACTCGGTAGTCAAGAAGTTGAGGAACATGGCTGGGGATTCTTACTAAACGATATACAAATACCTGAAGCATTGTCTATTCTTGACTTTGAATGACTTCCATTACCTATTTTCCAAATTATTGGGTAACCACCATACCATAATTATCTAAAGCCTTCCTCTTTCGAGGGACACACAATACTTTCTATAAATTTCGAGATTTACACTGCGTCTTTTGAGTGGTGAGTCTGAGGCTATACGTGTTGTATGTAACGGGTTTCAGCTAGGTAGAATTTTTGGGGCAAGATAAAAGTTTTATCAATGGTGCTGAAGGAAACAATATCTTTAAACAGGAAAGTATTAGTTGCGTGTACCCTTCAGGACTGCTCTGAGAATTGATGGGTGAAAACTCTCTACTGCTATAGGACCTCAAATGTGCCTCTAAGGACATGTTAAAGTGGGCCTCAACATGGTTTATCCACTGTGGAGCAACATGGTTTATCCACTGTGGAGAAGGGACGTTTCTGTCACATTCTATTAAAGACAAAGACAGCGTCTTCAAGTAAAACTATAATACGTTTATCATTTTATCATACCTAGGTTTTAAATGGTTCTTAAGAGGGGTACCTCGGAAGGTCAGGCCTCTGTCGGCAGAGCCATTGACTGTTGACTTTAGCTTCAATCTCCACGCCAGGTGCCGACTCATGGGGATAGATAGGAAGAAGAAGCTTTTACGAGCGTGTGATATTCTCGGAGCCCGACATAGCTGAAGCTTTCGGAGATTATACATGGCGTAGACAGATAAGCCCCCAGCTATAGGGGATGCCTTGGGGTTATTTGGCACAATGCGAGACCCCTCCCCACAGGCATATGGTTTTGAGGAATGCGCTCTTCTTCGTCATGAAAATACTCTGTTTGTCACAAAAACAATTCGATCATTTAATTTTTCTCAGGAACCTTTTCCGACAGAGGGCTATGTACGTGAGCCAAGTTGGTCTTACTACTAAAGATGTTTTTATCTAATTGCTCTCGCCGGATTAGGTTAGACACTATGAGAGAGAAATAGGAAGAGAGACGCACAGAGGGAGAGAGGGAGAGGGAGAGGGAGTTGAGAAAGAGAGAGAGAGAGAGAGAGAGAGAGAAGAGAGAAAGGGAGAGAGAAAGAGAGAGAGAGTAAGAGACAGAGAGAGAGAGAGAGAGAGAGAGAGAGAAAGAAAGAGAGAGAAAGAGAGAGAGAGAGGAGGGAGAGAAAAAGAGAGGGGGGGAGAGAATGAGAGACAAAAGGGAGAAACGACGAGAGAAAGAACAGAGAGAGAGA
>NW_004797728.1:601566-614046 GCF_000002075.1 Aplysia californica | reverse complement strand
AAAAAGAAGGAAAAAACCTCGCTAAAAATCCGCGAAAAAAAATAATATTTCAAAACCTACTTCTATATAATATTATCATGTTTTTCTTCTCTTCCTATGACTCAAGAAAAATTTCGATTCTTGTTTCCCCCCCCCCGCAAAGCACACACATCACCGTAATTTATTTTCCCGCACTGAATGATCCTGTATTAAACACTCATGCCTTAAAAAAAAAAAAGAATCATTTCACTCTGATCATCCAGTTTAAAGTTGCTCAGATAAAAGTATATTACAGGTGGGTAGGGGTGGAGGTGGGTATAACCGATCATGCCGCCTCTAAAAACCATTCGAGTAATCCATCTTCTCGGACCTGTCGCAATCAAGAGACATTAAACAGGAAACTGGATAAGATGTTTGTTGGCGGAAAAGGCGTCCTCTCTAAGACAAAGTGCTCAGAACAGTAATAAGTGCTTCCGCTCCTAAGGAGGATTTCACACTGAGGTCGTGGATTGAGGATTCCCAACACTGTGACCGTCAGCATACAGAAGAATTAAAATTCGATAAGCCTTGAATATTTCCCGGACTTCCTTTTTTTAAATAAAAAAAGTTCGTTTATATAAAAGGTTTATTCCCGCTAGTCGTATTTAAATGAATGTTTTCAAAGCCAGGGCTCTTGGATCAGAGTCGAGAGTTAATGCACAAAAACGAAATAAGGAAGAATTTCGAAACCTTGCATTAAGCAAATATCTCGCGCTTGCATCTGTGCAGAGTCGCCCATGTGTTCCGTTACATTATTCCACCGATACAGGCATTGAGGTCTCTGCTAGTGCGCTGCCCGTTAATCTGAAGTTTTTTTTCTTTTGTGTCATCCTCTCCATCCATCCCAGAGAGGGTGTTCCAACTTGTAGAAAGGTCTGACATGGTTTAATGACATATTATTATGACCGTGGAAGAATGCTTTCTTTGTTTAATTGCAGCATATCAACAACAATAAAACGAACAAATAAAAGCAACCTCATCATATAAATTAATTTTTCAGACTCCTAATCAGTTGCCCTTGGCTGAAACGTTTTTTCCCTTCAAAGAATTGGCAAATGAAAGAAACTATATTGCCTTTGGGCCTCTTTTTTCGGATAAATTTTTTAAAAGTAAACATTGATTTATCGAAATGGCAGTATGCACTGGATTTACATGCTTTGTTATTTGTTAATGTTTGAAGTCCGCTGGGGAAAATGCGTTAGACGATAAATATTTGTCAGAGGGCATTGGAGACCATTAGTTTATTTTGAGATGTAGGCATTAAATGCTAGCATTTGATTTTGGTTGGATAGAAAGGTTTTTCTGTCTTTAGTTTTTGTTCCTTGCTGAAATAAATAGGAGACATCAGTTCACTTATCCGTTTTCAAACTTCAAAACAAAACCAGCAAAACAAAGGGGAAAACCCTAACAACAAACGTTCTAAAAGATAACTCAAAGCATTAACCACGCCTCCAGCTTTAATTCCGCGCTCATTCTCCGGGAATTACTAGCCCCCAGGATAGGCAAGGAGTCGACAGAAACAGGCGCAGACAGTCCTTGTCGCCTGAAGGCGAGGTGTTGGCACCTTAGAGCCAGGAGTTGGAGATAAGACGGTGTGAGGCTGTGTGGGAGCGTGTAAACCTCTGCCGTCATTATCTCTCTCAGCGGCCAAGAAGGGAGACCCGGGTCTGTGGCCACAAATGCACCCAGCCTTAGGTCTCACAAATGTCTGCAAACAGCCAAGTGTTTTAGGTAGAGTCTTCTCTTAACTAGAGGCCTGCAGCGCCCACCATAACGGAAATCTGTTGGCTGTTTTGCTGCCAGAATGGTGCTACACACACATGGGAAGTATTTTCAATAGAGGTTGTCTTATTCTTTGTATCTTAAATATTGTGGTACAGAAAAATCGTTTCTGATTGTCAATGCTACAATAAGCCCCCCCCCCCCCAAATCATCCTTGAAACCAGATAGCAAACGAATTAAAATAGAACCCCAAACTCCCTAGCAAATTATGCAATGTGAAGTCACACAAAATAAAATGATTTATATGTATAAGCGGCAAATACAAAAGTATCGTGAAAAAAAAGAGAATAGGACAAAACAATACACCGCAAAACAAGATTAGAAGCAAACTTCCCAGCAATTCGGGTGTTGGAAAGTAGTCGAATATTTCAAGCCTAGCTCGGTGCGAACCTATAACAATATTTAGTTGCGTGTATCCCGTAGAGGTCCAGACGACCAAACATTTCCTGTTCTGACGGTTGTCTGTTCTTCGTTCCTGATGCGTTCAGTTGTGTGTGTTTATTCTTCTGTTTGCGTCTGCCCGAGAATGTTGATCTCAACACCAAGGAACTCTTTTTTTTTTCCTTTTTTTTTCTATTACTTCTTTAGTAATTTTTAATAGAATGTCGAAGATGATAGGGCAGTGGGATGCTGAAGGACGCTGTTGTCGGGGGAAAAGGGGGGGCGGGGCTCGAAAGAAGAGACATTTAGATACGGGATATGGGGAAAAAAGTAGTAATTGTTTTCTTGTCAAAGTGAGATTTCGATTACAATACCTTGCTAAACATGCATCCATGAATTTAGACGCAGCAAAACACTACAGAACACACCATACCACACCTCAAGTCACATTACACCAAATCGTCAACAGGATACGTGGGCAAAAATAAAGACAAATTTGCATACTTCGACCCTTTACGGGATTAAAAAATAAAATAAAAATCCAAAACAAAACAATACAATTACAAGCAAAACAAAAAACCCAAAACAAAACAAAAACAAATCCATCTTCTCTTCAACAACACCGCAAGTGTCGGAACTGCAGCGCAAGCACACTGTCGCACACACCCACACGCATGAACCTCTGGCGACATGATTTACGACAAGAGACCACAAGCTCAGCCACTTCTTCAGCCCCAGGTTACGTTCAGCCGCTGTTCCATAATTTATTAATAATATCATCACTAGAAAAAGGTTTGGGCCCCCAAAAAGTGCAGTGCGACAACCGCTCTTTCCATAAAGGTCGTTTCTCCCAATAAAAGAGCGGCACAAACTTTTTACGCAACCTCGACATGCTGGGCAGGCCACAAGGGCGGTAATTACTCTCAGTCGCTTCCACATCAAGCCTCGACTTCACGCAGAGGACGAACAGTTGCCTCATTTTTCACATCTTTGTCATTCACACTACTTGTCTTGTGTTTTGAGATAGGAGGCCTTGAATAGAAGCTTTTGAGTCCACAAAGCTACAGCAAACGCAGAAAGAGCCGGAACTGTAGATTTTCCGATTCTGGAACAATTAAGGTGAGAAAATACGCCTATCTTTAAACTGGAGTCAATCCCCGATAGGTTGGGGAAAAAACCGTAAAAACCCCCCAAACAACTAACTATTAACAGAGTATAAATTTGAAAGCGGATTAGAACCTGAAAATGGACATATCTTACCAACAGTGTGCGTAGAGAGCTTTTGAAATCCATTATGTTTTTCTCATAACATAGCATTATGAAGCTAGAGCAGTACACTTTATTGCTGTAATAACAAAACAATTTGCCAGAAATAGCTAGCCCAATGGCGTTTGTTAAGAGCTTTCCTTCCAAGAAAAGATGCAGCCCGAGATACTGAAGCGCCATATCACATTCCCTATATCACAACCGATTTAAGGTTACATGACTTATTCTAACAATCATACAAATTGTATCGAAGAAGCGATCTACTAAATTGTTTCGTATGGGAAGATAATTTGGTTTTGATTACGATGAACAGCGCTATTTTGAAACCCTCGTCTCCTCGGAATAACTTTGGGCGTCAGATATTTGAAGTGTTGTGTCAGCCTACAATAAACATCCCGTTTCAAGTTATAGACGTCCTGCAAATTGTATCTTAACATCTGGAAATGCCACATACAATTTCTTGCTTTAACGTTAATGGGGGGTAATGAATACGATCACGAGTTATCATTACATATCTCACAAACATAGATAAAACATCAGGTTTTTGACATTCTTTTGAGGTTTGACAAAACCAGTTAACGTATGAAAATACCCATTCCCAATTATCGACTTATTATTTCATTCTAAGACAAGATGCTTCATTGACTTGATTGCAATATGGTATCATTCTTGTCATGTTTTCGAATGAATATGAAGATATTTTACACAAGAAAGAGTAATTTCGAAGGATGGACACCGGCTTCTGTAGTGTAATGATTGAGGTCTTGGCCAAGGCACTCAAAAGAGGGGATTTCGCTCACTATCAAGAGGAGGCTTTTTGAATAAAATATCTCAATCTTCCTCTTTGAATGTTTTATCACACTCAGTCTGGGTTAACCATGACAAGCTGGGTCGAAGCGGCCCGCCTCCTTAATAATCTAAATTGGGTCGAGGGAGGTTTTTAACATTTCTCGCGAATAATCAAATCATCGTTCAAAAGAAACCCACCATGTCTTGCAATGCGCTATACTGGTACTTAATCACTTTTTAAAAAATGACTAGTCTTCTAAAAATGTGATTATATCTTTATCTGGCTTTGAACATAAGGTTTTATAGTCTGGAGTGCGCCCGATGTATGTGTCTTTTAATTTTGGTTTTAGACTTTTGTTAATGGCCGAGGAAAATATTAACGACGTGACAGATACTCAGCTATGTTACGTACGCTTGCGCCAAGCCATTTTATGACGTCTGAAACTTGGCGCAAAGACTCCAGGCTTTCCTCCTACTTCGGTCATGAACGTTGGAATCAAAGTGGGAGATCCAAATTGTATCATTTTTATTTCGGTTTGTTGAGTAAGAAAGAAGCGAATGTACCGGAGTTTTATGTCCTGCAAGACCATGAACTTGACAGGTAGCAGATAGATTCGCATGTAGATAGATAGGGTGCGATTGAGACTTTACGTTTGTGCACTTGGTGAGTGTTTGAGAGAGAGAGAGAGAGAGAGAGAGAGAGAGAGAGAGAGAGAAAGAGAGAGAGAGACAAAGAGAGACAAAGAGAGAAAGAGAGAGAGAGAGAGAGAGAGAGAGAGAGAGAGAGAGAGAGAGAGAGAGAGAGAGAGAGAGAGGGGGGGGGAGGAAGGGGAAGGGGAAGGGGCATAAAGCAGCCCAAAAGCGAAACATGCAAGAAATGAATGGGAAAATGATTTGCAGTAACGGGGCGAGACAATATTTAAAAGATGAGAAAGGGTGGAACGACAGGACATAACATGGAAGAGTTGTAAACATAATTTTACAGACCATAAGGAGGAGAGAGAGGAAGAAAGATAGATAGATTGATAGATAGATAGATAGATAGAGAGAGAGAGAGAGAGAAAGAGAGAGAGAGAAAGAGAGAGAGAAAGAGAGAAAGAGAGAGAGAATGAGAGAGAGAGAGAGAGAGAGAGAGAGAGAGAGAGAGAGAGAGAGAGAGAGAGAGAAAAGCAATCTAAACGGGAGGGATATGGATAGGAGAGAGAGGGTGAGAAAGACAGAGAAAGACATTCATAAACAGAAAGATAAAGAAACAACCAGTTAATTATATGTAGCTAGGTAGGTAGGTAAGTAGACAAATAGCGAGAGACAGAAATGGACAGACAGACAGACAGACAAACAGACACACAGACAGACACACAGACAGACACACAGACAGACAAAAAATATATATATAGAGAGAGATAGATAGATAGATAGATAGATAGATAGATAGATAGATAGATAGATAGATAGATAAATAGATAGATACAGCAAGAGAGAGGATGGAGAGAGGCTGGAGACATGGAAGGGGGATGCATTGAGATAAGATGCACAGGTAACAGTCGAGTCATTTCAAGACCTGGCAGCTGTAAGGTTAATCTTGGGAAATCCCTGCTGCCCCGAAGTTCTAGGATTATGCAGGGCGCCCCTGCCCTCTATAAACTGTTTAAGTGACGGGCTTTTAGTGGGAGCCTATTGTAGAGATAGGCGAGCACAGCCCTGGCTTGAAAACCTACGGGCATCATAAAGATACCATCAGTAAGTTACAGAGAGGTTTACGACAAAGAATTTCCCCCTTTTTATACCTGGAGGTTAAGATATAATTTCTTTCCCTATCTTACGCGTATCGCTGACATTCCTTTTTACAATGCATATGGAATGTTTCGTCTTTAAACTAGATGGTTTGGAGATAAGACGCCAGTCCGTGAGGCGGAGAGAGGAGACTTCCACACGGGAAGTGCAAGGAAGTGGGTGAGTCAAAATGGGGGGGAGTCTGGAAACGCTTTTGCCGGAAAAGTCACGGAACAAAACACGCGGTGTGGATTCCTCTCATGGGAATGAAGTCTGCTGTTTAGCCGGAAGAGTGCGGGTGGCCCCAATGTGGTAAGAATACCGAGGTCTTTGATTGGATGACAGCCTCACGAACCAGGTGTGCCTTAAAAACATGCCTCCTCGCAGGTTTGAATTTAGCTTCGTTAATGTGAGACTTAAACGGCCCGCTGGGAGGCGATAAGCGCTGGATGTGTAATTAGTTTTCGTTACAAAGATGGAAGCCATCGAATTGATTCTGCCTCCTGTTTTCCATTTTTTCTGGGTTAGATCTTTTATATGGTGTTGAAGCGAGCAGTCTATCCGTAGGCAATGTGATAGTTTTGGTGACACTAGAGACATCTGAAGTCAATACTTGCTTCTTCATGTACTATCTTACTGAGTATAGGACGTAAAAAATCCTCTGGGTGGAAAGGGGGGGGGGGAGAGAAACTAAAGAAAATGGACTGGAAGAAAGACACGATCATTCGAGAAATAAAAAGGAACTTCATAAATGGAGGTACACAAGGCATTCGTTTCAACTCAATGACATTAACATTGTCTGATAACCAAATAAGCTTAGCTGAAAAATCAGAGTTATTTGATAACGAAACATACATCTAAATAGAAGATAACGGGTATCTCAGCCCTGCAATAAAGTAGAGAAGATACAGACAAATCCAAAATCATCAACACTCCAAACATAAACAGCTTGGGCATAAAACTTGACGCAAAAGAAACGAAAGTCTTCAAACGTTATTCCTTTCGTTGTTTCCGAGAAAGTATTCTCAACGAAAGATAAGCCACCCGTTTCCAGGCGTGAAGCTTATATTTCTTTTGGATCGTGGATATGCTCAGCATATCATGAGGAAAAGATTGCAAAATGTATTTCCCTCAGTGGCATCCATCCCATTGCCACTTTCCATCTTTAACCCCCTCCCACCCCATTACAAATTCCAGCCTACAGTCTAATAAGCCCCATCTTTCAGTCTAATAAGCTTCCTCCACTCTTTCTCCTACCTCTATAGAGTAAAGTAATGTAATAATTATTGTATCACAATAAACGCTTAGATAAAAGTCTCGGAGAAATCGAACATAACGTGTAGGAAGGTAGGAGCTTTTCTTCTATACAGGGTTCATGAGTGGCAAACGGGAATAACTGTTACAGTGTCCGGAAATTCGGCCTAAACAGCTCGACAATTTTATTTTTGTCCTATGTAAGTCTGGGACTGGCGCTATGTTCATACCTTTTGAAAAAAAAACCCCTCCCTATAAAAATCATAATATGGGGTTTCCACCAAGGAAATCAAACCCCCAGGGCAACAGCCATCATATGACACCGAGCTCTTGACTCCCATAGGAAAAATCAAATCTATGACACGATACGTTTGAGAGAAAAAGACTTTTTTTTCTCCCTTTGGGACAGTCATTTTCTCTAAGAGTAGAATGAAAACCTGAAAGAGGAGTAAGCTAAATATAACTGTCATCTGCCAGATTAACGGTCTACTTTAAAAATAAATCAGTATAACATAGCGACAAGAATTGTATCTGCATACAATTAAGTCCATATTGATGCAACAACTTTCATGAATTAATCTGAAGTATTTTACGCCCCAAAAACCACAATTCGGATTACGGAAGAGTTGGGGGGAAATGGAAAGGGCTGAGGAGGGGGAGGGACAATATAATTTTTTTAAAGTTAAAGATACTCGGTAAATTAAATATACTTCTCTCATAGGAATCGCAGCACATCTTCTGCTTCTGCTAGCATAGGTATAACCATTACGCCACAGTTGGGACGTCGTGACGCCATTCATGAACTGTGTTTTAAGAACAGGGGTCAATATTTACTTTAAGCGAAGGAAATGCGTCCAGCCCTAACTGACAACAGTTTTTCGTAGAGGTGAAAATAAGAGTGCATCTATGAATACCACACGAGCAGGTAGGAAGAACATGTTACACTTAAACCATCGCATAGTTTTTAGCCGTTTTCTATTTCATTAAAAACGTATACATGTCATTGCGTATCAAAGTGCCAGTAATTTGAAAATTGTCGGTGGCGTAGTAAATTGTATTTCACTTCTTCTGGAAAGTGTGTCTGCCGTAGTCTTTTAAACTCCAAATGTCCTCATAGCCTGTTTAGTTCTGTATTCTTTTCCCTTATGTACCAATTCCTTGCCTAAGCATCGTCTTCATCTAATTGATCATATCAACGTTTTAGTGTACTTATTTAACCTCACATTCATTAATCATTTGTTCTTTAAAAGAAAAAAAAAACCCACCCCTTCCAGTCTCCCTTGCTGTTCTTCGCTTTTTGTTCATTTATTCTCAAAGAACCACCCTCGGTAAACAAAGTATCACACAGATGGTCCAAGTTTGGACACATCGATTCTGTGGTTGCTATGAAAATCGGAATCGTTGTGGGCAATAAAATATGAGTCTGGATTTAATGCCAGAGCGATCCGGTCCCCCTGAGCCTGTCGGTAAGGCGTGGAGGCAGGGGCAGATAAGCCAGATCGCGCTTGACACATGCCAGGCGTGGGCGCCGAGGAAGTCGTGGTCTAGGGGAGGCAATTCCAGGCAACATCCCCCCTCCACCCCCCACCCCTCCTGCCTTTACGTCCACGGTTAAACACGTCGTCATAACTTGTGGAGATGAATTGGAACGGGTGCAAACGGCAGGCGATTGGGGTGAGGAGAAGTCCGAAATTGACGAGGTCAGCGTAAGGGAACCGCACGCTTTGGGTTCATGAAAAGATTTCTCAAAGAATATTTCCAAAGTATAGATCCTTTCATAAAGTTCAACCTATTTTCGTCTACGGCGGTCTGATCACAGTTAAAGCTTTTGAAAACACTTGAAAAAACAAGTTCTCTGGGAGTCTGTTCAGTCATCTCAGTCTGTTGGAAGCATACTGGACGTGTATATTAAGGTGAAATCAAAGACGAAAATATATTATGGCTGGATTGGGAAGTACCGCGCATAATGTTTCTTGTGCCTCCGTGCTGAAGGGGAATTGCTTCTACGTTCGTAGGACAGGTAATTTTCTTTAATCCACCGGTCAAAATATCCAATGACAGACTCAGAACTTGTACATCTTCCATATTCGAGAGCAGAACTCATTTGAATGTACTTCGCATATCTGGGACCTCCGCTCTCTGAGAGGCGAAACATACGTCCAGATTGATTTCAAAATACTTCTAGAAGGGAAACCTCGACTAGACTTTCACCAATGTTAAGATGGCGCGAAACGGTATTGCTTTAAGGGTACTGTGCAACCGTGTTCGTGACAATCTGCTCAACACTTGATAATGGTGATGATTGAGGGATAGGCGTGACGGCCAGAATGTGAGCTGTGTGCCGTCGTATCCCCTTGCTCACAGTGAAACGGTCCTCCATCTCACTTCTACGCATCTTCCTAACGACGAAATTGGAATATGATGAGAGAATATCTAGTGTCAGCAGCTGACAGGTGCATGGGGCGTCGAGCCTCTGAATGTTAAGGCGCTGTTAACATTATCACAAAATGTCATTAAGAATGTCTGATACTATTATCTCCAGAATGTGATGCCAAAAACATTCGCATGGCATGCCGTTGGCGGATATGTAATATGACGAGAGTTTTGTAAACAAACTTCTGTTTACACACATTGCAAACATCGCTTGGCACCTGCGCGAGTTGTGTTTTTAGTTTACGAGCCAATTTTCTTGGAACCAGCACCATTATCGTAGTTTCATAATCGATACTGGTTTCAAGACTTTAACTGTTTATTTTTCGGAATCCCGTAATCGAATCGTCTGTTAACGACAGTGAATGCACAAAATGTGCGCAGATTTGTTTACAGTCAGGTAAAAATCAATTTGAGCAGATGTTTTGCACAGAGCATATCGAATAACATAAGGAAGTATTACTTCTACATCTGTCGGTCATGCCAAGTCACCATGCCCCCGAAAATATTATCCGCCTCTTGCGTCAATAACAAAAAAGTATAATAAATGAATTTTTTAAAATAATTCTTCCAATCGAAACTTTGTAAAGAATTTATTTGATATGTCATCCTCCCCTCGGTTATACAAAGATTCATTTACAAATTGGCCAGCACAAACACACAAACACAC
The DNA here is from genome assembly GCF_000002075.1 of Aplysia californica. Taxonomy (NCBI): domain Eukaryota; kingdom Metazoa; phylum Mollusca; class Gastropoda; order Aplysiida; family Aplysiidae; genus Aplysia; species Aplysia californica. The sequence goes on along the minus strand of NW_004797728.1, from coordinate 603,683 downwards.
ACACACACACACACACACACACACACACACACACACACATATACTCTCTCTCTTTGTCTCTCTGTCTGTCTGTCTCTCTCTCTCTGTCTCTCTCTCTCCCTATCTATCTATCTATCTATCTATCTATCTATCTATCTATCTATCTATCTATCTATCTATCTATCTATCTATCTATCGCGGGCACACACACAAACACACTCACACACACACACACACACACACACACACACACACACACACACACACACACACACACACACACACTCAGACACGCACAAGCCACGCATGTGGAAAAACATTGACATAGTAGTATTCTCCTATACTATTCATCCCCACAGTATTAAAACACTTGGTCTCAGACACCTGTTCCCTCTTCCTCGGCTTCTCTCAAACAGATCCAAATTCTCCCTCACATTATCTCCCCTTTCGTCCCCCCCCCCCTCTTCGAGCCTCCAAAGACCCCACTTTCATGTCTACAGCCAGACGATGTATACATATATCCGGCCGTTTATTAGCCAGTTTGGCCCCAGACCCAATGTATCGTAGTCTCGGGGCGAAATATTGGCCGCTCTCAAGTGCATCTTTGCATGATGGGCCAATTATTATCTCCCTTTCTAGGGTCGTGCTCGTAAAAGTGTCTTCATTTATTGGGCATTTTTCAGTGGACGGTGAAGCACGTGCATGCGAGCCGCTCACGAATATGGAAGACGTGCTAGTCTGTGAGTCGGATAATAGCGCTGAGAAACGAGCGGGAAAAGTGCGTATTATTTGTAGAAACAGAAGGTTGTGATCTTTATCTATAATTTGTTTTATTTTAAATAATATTGCGGGGAGAAGTGGGGTAGAAGAGGGGTGAGTTGGGAGGATAGTTTTTATAATGCTTTTCAAAGCAATTTAGGTTGGCTTTTTCAAACTCTGACTTGTAAGTTATTTCCGTTTTAATCAGCTAAAAGACAACAAAAAAAAGTCCCAAATCACTGTTTCTTATATATTTACTGCATTGGTGTACATGATTGAGCAGGGGGGGTGGGGGTGAAGGGAAGGGTATGAGGGACAGGGAAAACAGGCTTGTGCCCACGCGTGTACACACCAAGTGCACACACTTTCATACACACGCACGCGAGCACGCACACACTCTCACACACACAAACAAACACACATACACACACACACACACACACACACACACACACATACGAACGCATAAAAACACTGAGAGAGAAGGGGTGAGAGGGAAGACAGCGGGAAAGATGGATAGATAGAGAGAAAGAGAGGGAGAAAGAAAGAGAGGCAGAGAGGGAAATAGAGAAAGAGAAAGAGAGACAGAAGGTGGGGGGTGGGTGGGGCATATAATATGGAAAGGGCCGACAAGAACGACAGAAGCTAGGGAACAATAGAAAAAGAGAAATGAAACTATGAAGGGATAGGGACGTGTGCACATTTCCGTCTTTATTTGGAAGGGATGTAAGGATTAGATTTTTTTTAAGGAAGTAAAGAAAAAAGGTAAAAAAATCTGAAAGTGGGTGCAGCCGCTTTTGTGCCACTCAAATAACTCTTTACATAACGCTCAGCAAGACAAGGGAAATCACTCCAGGGGTGGCCACTTGAGGTGCAATTAGCGAGCCGCCATAGAGGGGGTGATAATGACGACCAAAAAAAACCGACAACAGGAACACTATTCCAATAATGGGTCATTGATTAAATTGCGTTGTTTCTTATAGATTAGTTAATCCGGGTGGTGGAGTGGTTATTGTCGTGAACACAGTTGCTCGGATGTCACTGCTGTCAATCATAGCGAAGGCGCGAAACCTGCGCCGGAAACAGGCGAAGAACGCGGACATGCGCATACAAGCTGCGTGTTCTGTGCTCGTTTTTGAGCACCGTCGTGGCTTGCTAGGACATACCATGCACGTTTAGCATTTCATACTGTACCCATGAGTGTAACAACCACATACCTGAGTAGACCGGATCATTGGAGTGAAATGAGGGAGGGAGAGAGGAAGGGAGAGAGGAAGGGAGAGAGGAAGGGGGAGAGCAGAGAGAGATAACAGAGAGAGGAAGCGATAGATAGATAGATAGATAGATAGATAGATAGATAGATAGATAGATAGATAGAT
>NW_004797728.1:597624-601327 GCF_000002075.1 Aplysia californica | reverse complement strand
AAGAAAGAGACAGACAGACAGACAGATAAAGGGAAAACGAGGACCATCCGCTTAATAACTGGAATGAAAAAATACAGCTAATTAAAAGCGGAGTGAAATATTTTGTGCGACTAATACGAGCCATAAATTTGCCGTCAACAACAAATAGCCGACAGAGATGCTGGATGGTGCGCAGTCTGTGATTTTTTGGCCTGAAAGGTGCACCCATGCCGGATATCGTTCAATTGGACATATTTTTAATTAGCTGTATTTTATAGCGATTAGCTCTCTCAGATTTGGGGAAAGCGCCATAACTGAACTTTTTTCAAATTGAATAAGTGCAAAAAGGTGTTGAAACTCTTTTTTTTTTTTTTTTTTAGAAAACTTCTCTCTGAGAAGACTAAAAATGACGGGCTCTTGTTTAAAGGCCGTGTTCTGCCTACTTCGAGATATTGCAGTTGTAGAAATACTTGCTCTATCCGAGACGGACGTTAAATTCGGAAGTATCGCTTTTTAAATATACTAATATAGCTGAAAGGGGTTATAACTTACTTATCGTGGAAATATTTAAATGTTTATGCAGTCACTAACACAGAAAAGATCCACTCAGACGGGGGCTTTGGATCTTGTAAGGGTGTATTTCCTTAAGAATGTCTGCTGAAATAGAATTAAATAGATTATCGGTCAATGAATCTTCCTTCTAATCATCACTAATGCCACACAGGATTATTGTAACGTAATTGTAGGTGTTTTGCGCCCCCATCAACCACATTTAGATAGTTTAAGTGGTGGCTCCAACCCTGCCTAATCTTATAACGGATACAACGTTCCAACAGAAACACGAGGATACTCGATTAAAAGTCATCCCACATAAGATTTGAACTCGGATCTTCTGCGTGATATGGCAAAGTGGCTAATCTCAACACCATAGAATCCGGTCCAAGCAGATTAGATGGGTATTCCCTTGGATCCATTAGGGAGCCTGAAGTTTGAAATCTACCTCAGACCTATCAATACACGCAAAAATATGTTTATGTGTAAGAGTTTGTTCATAAAAATAATCTTGCACATACAATATTATAGTGTGGATGATTTGTTTGTCTTTGTTTTCAGAAAGGTTAGATAGATTTCAGAAAAGGAAGTAAACAGCGGTCTGTCTTTTTTCTTTTCTTTCTTATATTTTTCGAAGCATGGTCCCAGTTTTGTTTGCTTGAAATAACGAGAACTCCCACAACAAAGCCGTAATGTGAAAGTATCGGCTCTCATTTCTCTGTTGTTTTGGGGGATAATTTTTATTCTTTCCCGGTTTTGAAGCTGGTTTCGAAGTGGGAGGTAGCAATGTTGTACCAGTGCCCCCGTCGTATAATTCAGCCCCCCACTCGATCAATCCCTTATGCTTATTGTTTAGCTCCCTGTTCTTCCGACAGCAACAGATTGATATAACATTTTTAGATGAATAAAAGAGTAGAACACAACAATCGCCTCTCCCCTCCACACACTCCTCCTTCACCCCCCCCCCTTCCCCACCTCGGCCTTCTATTTCCTGAACTGCCACTGTCACCGGAAGAATAAAGCAAAAATGCAGAATTAATTAGTTGGTCATTCAGTACACCTTGGTGCAGTTTTGACATTTCACGTTATGTCGCACCCCCATCCTCCACCCTTACCCTTTTTTTTCTCAGACTCCTAGCACTATTCACGAACAGAATAGAGCTCTAAAAATCAAACGGATAAGAGAAGCATTAGGACATTACGCACTGGAGAAATAGCAATGGTCTCCCTTTGCACTATTGAATCAAGAAGCAGCTTTAAATTTTTTTTTATATATTTAAAAATCCCCCCAAAAAACTAAAATTGTAATTGTAAGGGACAACATTAGCTGATAATTGACGACTTCTGACGTTTCTCGAGTTCTGCCTTGGAGCAAATCCCCGGAACAATATGTCTTTTATGCATTGTGCAATAATATTTACTCTTCATACAGAGAGGTAATTAACCCCGGGGCTTATCACACGGCAGCCGTTAGGTCTCAATGCAGGTGCTTGATTTAAGTATGTGTCAAAAATTCTCAATAATTTTTTACAATATTGTTGTCGCTTGCTGCAAGGGGAGCTCCCTATTTTCAAAAGCATTGATTGCTGTTGAGGGTAGAGCTCTCATTCTGAGGTTGGGGTTATTATTCCCATCTGGGTATATTTTATTATGTCGGTGCAGATTATATTTTTTTAAACTGATGAAATTTATGAGCAGGCTATTATGTGACTGAGAAAATCCCCTTACACTTGAACCCAATGATTGGAACAATGATATACTTTTCCGGATCTTTTTAACGCTTTAGGCTTATTTAAGAGGTCGAAAGTCCAAATTTGATGTACATCTTCGAAAGGACTGAATGCCAAATCCAGTCAGAGAAAAGATCAGACGGCTAGATTCTAATACCAGGTGTCTTTTAGAAGAAAAAAACAGAAAAAGAGAATTACAACTCTTAGCAGCAACATAAAGACAGAAAAAAGCTTAAGTGACAAACTGCATTGCCAGCCATCAACCATCCCCCCTCCTCCCCTTGCCAATGTTTATCTTTCCACCCCCAACTCATGCGCCCCCCCCCCCTCCACCCTTCCTTTCTCAAAAGCCACAATTGACCAAGTCTGGACAGACACAATCTCCTTTCTTTCCGATAATCTTTTTATTCTTATCATTTTCCTTTACTCTTCATTATTTTGGTTCAACAGCGTCTCCTGTGGACAGCTGGCGTGGTGACGTACGAGAGGAGTTCCCCCTCAGGGCAAGTGCCAGCGATTTAGGAGCCCCACGTGGCTGGGAGCTCAGGGTTCAGGGTACCATCAACCAACACAAGAAAGGAGTGTCACGGGAAGACACAATATGGGGAATACTCACAACTTTTTGGGGATCTATTTTAAACCGCTAATCAAATTGGTGGGATCTTTAAACAAAATAATTACCCCCCCCCTCCTTAAAAACAACAAATAAATAAAATAACAAAATAACCCCTCCCCCCATATAGAAAGATTTTTTTTGAAAAATGGAATTATCAAACACACTTCTTGCGTAGTTCGGTATTTGCGCTCATGTGTGTGAGCTGATCTTTTGACAATAAAATTTGCGAGATGTCGCTTGGTTTGATTTAGTAATTTGTATCAATGTGATAAACGGCTGTACATGTACAGTGACATTTTACAAAGGTAACTTCTTAGGTATGCCCAAACCCTACAATCTTAGCGGTCGAGTCCTTCTGAAACTGTCTTCTGCAGTCGTATTTGCACCGCAAGACGCGTTTTAACTTGCGGGGAAAAGTCAACATAATAGCCTACTTCCTCTATAGGCCAACAAATTAGACGAGATAACATGGAAAAAGAAATATTGCCAAAGTCGTTTTATCCTTTTAGTTGCTTGTAACCTTGATAAGATCGCGGGGAGATACAGGCTCCAGTAGCTGGATGTCCATAAACCAGCAAAAACGGCTGGTGACCTGACTGACCTCTAGAAGTAAACACTGACTTCATCAAATTAAATATGGCGCCCGCTAGAACATTCAGAGGTGTATTCAAAGTAATGAAGGCATATTAAATAAATAAGTGCATTCAGTCATTTTAGGAAGACTGCGGTTACAATTTCGACTAGGACTGCAATATCACTGAAAAGAAATTCACAGGCCAGAACACTAAGAAAAATATTAGTCATCTATTTTATGCATGAATATATA
>NW_004797728.1:584734-596851 GCF_000002075.1 Aplysia californica | reverse complement strand
CCCTCTCTCCCTATCTCTCTCTCTCTCTCTCTCTCGCTTTCTCTCTATCTCTCTCTTTCTCTTCCTCGATTGCTCACAGCCCTCAAATCCTTTGAACAAATTTGAACTCCTTGTATCGCTCTCCATTTCACGCCCTCTGCATAAGAAATCAGACCCCCCTTGACGACCTCCCAATAACCCACCATTCACTCCACACCTCCTCTGCAATGCCACTGCGCCAAAAGCTATACTAAACCAACACCATTTGAAAGAGAAGGGATATCTTTTCTTCACTCCCGTTATCGTTGGGATGAGGGTTTAGATAAGCGAGGGACAGCAATGCTCTCCAGCTAACACATTTCCTCGCCCTGTTGCTGACAAGATCTCCACTTCACAGAAGAGCTACACAAACATGCCCGTCTCCTATTGAGGAGAGTTCCGCAAATATACTCGATTATAGTGCTGTCCCCTTGTTTTCATTCTGATGATTGTGAGGCGTTTCACATGAGCGTAGGGCTGGATAATATTGACTGGTGGGGGATGCCTTGTCGTGTAGAAATATATGATGAGGTTTTCTGAAGAGTAAATAAGCCCATTATAACGTGTTCCCTGATTAAGCATAAAATGGTTGTTTATAAGACTGTGGCAGATTTTTGGCGTATATAATATACACAACTTATCTGTTTCCTTTAATCATTCTGGTTCCCTGACAGATATTGGGCGTAGATACTACACCCAAGGTATTTGTTAATGACGTGTTTCCTTTTATCTTTACAACCTGTGGTGCAGGCATTGACACTTACCTACCGAAAACCTGTTGCATACGGTGTTTGACTTACACAGCAGAGAAAATGATTTTAAAATTTAAGTGAAATAAAAAGAAAGAAAAAGACGGTAACAGCTATTTTGTGCTGTAAAAAAGAAAGACAGGCAGGCAGAAACAACAGTGGGAAAAGAAAGAATGGGGAATCTTCCTCTGGTGCTTTCGGCCATCAGCGCATTTTTCAAACCTTTAACACCTGGTCATTGGAACAGCTCCAACAAAGGGGGAAAGCTATTGATTACAGGTACTTAATATTAGAACAATAAAGGATGGGTGAATCAAACTCAATCAAAGTATTTTTCCCAGGTGCACATCTTATACAAGAATGTAATCATAAAGAGGTTCTTTGCAAAATTCCCAATAACTGCAAAGTCTGAAATTAGATATTTCCAGATTTGTGGACTATTCCAATTTTGGTTCAACAAAATGGTATCTTTTTACTCTTTTTCTTCTGTTGCGTCTTCCCCATGGAATTATCAAAGAGACATCGCTTGTCTTTAAACTAGCCACTATCGAGAAAAAGAAGCCACCGACACTAAAACGTCTAATCTAGCGTGGCCTGGGCCGGGTGACATTTTCTAAGAAAGGAAACAGCTGTGGGGGGGCATTTCCCCAAGTGGTTCAGGTTTATAAACAAATAGGACAAATTTGAGGACGAAGGAAAGATAAAGCCTTGTTATCCTGTCCAATGCGCTTCTATAGAAAAGCAAAGAAAGCTTTCTTACATTGAAGATATTCATTTACTCATCGTCTTAAACAGGAAAACCAAGTAAAAAAACAAAACAAAAAACAAAAACAAAACAGAAAAGAAAAGAAAAAGAAGATTTTTCTGGTTTGTTCTTGCACTCATCTATGGTGCAACAATTGAGTAGACCTTAATGAGGTTTGAGTCAAGGGAAGCACACTGACACAAAGAATGCCATTTTAGTGTTGAAAAAAGGCAAAACAGACGGGCAGGTATAGACCCTAAAGTGTAAACAGTATAGGGCCTCCAAACATTCGGTCGTATCTTGTTAGGTGGAGTTCACTTTTAATGCCATTCCGCCAGTAATAGTGCTGAAGTGATTTAAGAGATCCCACCCCCACCCCTTTCCCTCCTCCGTTGACCACAAAAATTGACACTATTGCGGTGACGGAAGAACCCTTGACCTGCTGTCGGTAAAGCCGATGTCCAAAGCACTACAGCACCCCGCTGGCCCTCTACTGCACGCCTGGGTTATGCTGCTTCCTTTCTTTGTGAGCAGGTGTTGAGGAATATCACATCACTCAAACACGGATGGGCCGTTGATCATTTATTATGTCTCTTTGTCTTTCGCTGGCCACTTCATTTGACTGTTCGCTGTGGCGTTGCTGACGATGAAATCATCATTTGCTTGACTAGGGGGGCGAAAACCACGCCGGGTAAAAAAAATATTTTAAAATCTTTGGTTCATTTTGTCATAAAGAAATAACTTGACAAAATACGTAACGGGGTGCTAACAAATATCTTCTCAAGGAAAAAACCGCTTTATTTGTTGATGTAATGTCATAGGCGAGAACATCAAAGCACATTAAGATGAAGTTGGCGTCAGCGGGGAGCCGGTACAGTAAAGGCCATATTTTGCCCAGTCAGGACAAAGAAAAGTTGTATAAATAAAAGAAACGACCACAATAACCTGTTACACATAAAAGGAAGTAATGTATTTGATCTGATTGAGTGTGTATATGTGTTACGGCATTATCAATACACTTTTGATCATGTAAATACCAAAGGAACTTATTTGATCACTGAAGTTACTGTAGAGTAGTGTACGAAGAGTAAGAAAGACAACCACTATACTTCGCCAGGAACAAGTCCACAATAAGGGCGATAATAATATCTATAAGTAGACGAAGAAAACTACACTTGAGCAACTACTACCTACTCTTCATTTTTCTCATCACAACAAACAGATGATTAAGTCACAGCGTGCTATTGTGGCACCACAATTTTGTCCATTCATGTTCGATACACGAGGAGGTATTCTGATTTTGCCCGATGAAAGAGACATGTTTGGTTTGGATTTAGAGAAATCAGTGTCATCTGACTCCGCACTCAGGACAATCAATTTTACATTGTAATTTTGCCAGCCACGTTTATTCGCAGACATTGGCCGGTAAACATTTCTACTGGTATAAATTCTTCGAAAACGTGAAATCCAAATATCCAAAAATAATATTTCTCTTAAACGGCCAGTGTTGATGGACAGGGTTGTAACACTGTTTACAATGGCGAATAGGACCAAGGACAAGGTCAAAAGGAAACTCACTGGTGGCGCATGGACCTTTTACTGTTCTCGTACTTCTGTCTAAGGTTGTTTGTTGTTGTTGTTGTTGTCATCGTTTGTTTATTGTTGTTGTTGTTGTTGTTGCTTTTTGGTGGGGTTTTTTGGTGGTGGTGGGGGGGGGGGGGTTGGTCTCACTTCTAATGCAGACTCAAAAGTAGTCCATATTACCTACAAAACCTTAAACTCGGCCCAGCTCTAGACAAATATTTTCACTTTTCATTGAAAGGCTTTGCACTTCGCCCCCTTTGTCAAATAGACATTTTCAGAGAGAACGTTTACTCAAAAATATCTGAAAATAAACATTTTGCAATCAAACTGAGCGTGCGTATCGACTCTCAAAGCCCCAGGTCGGATCAGATACAGATCAAAAGGGATGGGTCAAGTTACGCGCCATGTTACACAACTAAAACAATCAACTCTGCTAAAGATCGATGCCAGCAATAAAATTGTCACCTTTTCCGCCAGATCCCGTTAGACAGTTTTATAAAGAAAGAGGAGACAGAGCAGCTTTTCCTGTCTGTTCCCGTTTATTGAGCACCGTTAACAATGGCATGCATTCAGTAACCATTTCAATAATCACACATAAAATGATAACAATTGCTGGTGATAAAGGTGCATATCAATTTTGGTCTACTGTAAGGTGTAGTATGGTGTGGTGTGGTGTGGTGTGGTGTGGTGTGGTGTGGTGAGTGGAGTGATGTGGTGTGCAAACAGCTTGAAGATAGATAGATAGATAGATAGATAGATAGATAGATAGATAGATAGATAGATAGATAGATAGATAGATAGATAGATAGATAGAGAGATAGATAAGACAAGATAGGGGAATAGAGAGACAAAAGAGCAAGAAAGAGAGAAGGGGGAGAAAGAGGGAGGACAGAGAGGACAGAGAGGACAGAGGAGAGAGAGAGAGATAGAGAGAGAGAGAGAGAGAGAGAGAGAGAGAGGGGGGGGCGGGAGCGAAGGGGGAGGTGAGGTTAAGAAAGGGGTTCTACCAGTAAACGAAGGCTATTGCTGACAAACACAAGGACAAAAAATTAAGCACATCTGCAGTTAGTTAATTCTAAGTAGACACATATAACCTAACAAAGACAGCAGACACATGTATAGGAAAACAGACAAGAAGGTAGACATATAAACAGACGGCAGGACAGATAAACAGACTTAGGAGTGTCTGCGATCTAGCAAATTTGGAGTAATTGCATCAAAAACATCCTTGCACGTAGAAGATAGAAGTTGCGAAATTATAAGATACTGTTTTCCCCCCTGCTATCCTCTTCCTGTCGATTAAGTTTGATGCCAAGCGACTGACAGGAAAAACAAACACGAGTCAACCGTATGCACTCATTTATGCATCCTGGGTCCAGCAGGCGAACTGGCGTGCACCCCTCTGTGTCTCCCGGCAACGCAGTTCGCTACAACCCTTGATCCAAGCAGTTGAAAACATCAAGCCGTACTGGAGAGACGAGGAAAATTTTCTATCCCAGATAAGAGCCACAAGTGAACGAATGAAGCACAAAGACGCCGTGTTTTCGACGCATCATGACACTAATTTGCTTTCCAAATATATCCGTCTGTCAACAAAGCGATTATTCGCAGATTCGGCTGTAATATTTAGACTATTTTTTTAAAGACTTGATCTTTGAAAATGATAAAAATGTTCATACACTATTACTGTGTTTTGCATCTGAGAACATACTTATTGGGATGTCTCATCTTACATGACATGTGCGTGAAACTCATAAAGTTAGAATAGAAAAGTGGCCCCTATCTCAAATATAAACATATCAAAGGCTAAGAAAATATCATTTCGTTTATCAATTCATGTATTCGTTCAACTTGTTCTTTAGTTCATTTATTCTTGCATTTCTTTATTGATAAATTCGGCTGCGCACCTAGCATCTTTCTTTTTCAAAACTAGTAATAAAGTCATGTCATCGAAACTCTTATTTATCAGAACTGTCAATTAATGATTTCCATATCAGTTGATCCTTTATTTGCTTCAATTCACTTTTTTGGGAGGGTACCAAAATACTTTTATTGCATTTCGCCTTCAGATCCGTGCACACTACGAAAAAAAAAATAGACATGTGTTTTAAACCAAAAGATTTAATTTTACAATATCGTCCACATATAGTATTCGGTAATGTATGGGCAACAATAAAGACATCGCAATCAGCTTATTAAATGAAATTTAGTGTTACTTGTCTGATCTCACAAAAAGTTATCCAGAACAATCGTAGCTACAATCCTAACTCTTACATCACTCCCTACAAGTGTAAAGAGCGCGCAATAATATAACAAAATATCGCTTGTGGGGTTATTGGGGACTTTTCCTCCCTTATCTCAGTTAGAGGAGTGAGCCATCTTGTTAAGCACAATCTTTTCGTTAACACGCGTATGGAAAAAAAAACAGAAAAGAAAAACAAATGATGGCGCCCAAAGAACCAAAAAGAGCCAGGGATTGGAAGAGGCCAAGTCAAAACGAGGCTTTGTTCCGGAGCGCCGTCCCAAGTGCGGGATTAGCAGACTCTGTTTGCGGTCCGATACGGTCTGTGGGTAAACGAGGCCCGTGATAGATCATCTAGGGTCGCCGCCGCCTGGGACGGGCGGTGGGTAGAATAAACAGAGATTCGAGGGTCATCAAAGAACGCCAGATATTCGACCCCGGAGGGCGTCGCCGGGTTAAGACTTTAAGGCGATACTTTTCCTCTCTGGAAACACAGCTCTGACAGGGAGGTCTTGTACTTTGGAATTTGCGAGATGTTTTTCAAGAGGTAGATCTACGATATCATGCGATATCTGATGGATCAAGTTAATCCTTACACATTGTGTCTTGTTCGGAATTTCAAACACGAACTGTGTCGTTCATACTCCACATTAAATTCGTTCCTTGTGTTTTTTCTTTGTTTTTGTTATGTTTTTGTTTTTTCTGTTTTTGTTTTAAAGAATAAAACAGGATGAACAAATGCAACGAAATGAGCAGTTGAAAACAAAGTAAAAGTGGCAGAAGGAATGCACATAAGGATGATGTTTACCCTGAACCGGAGCAATAAAACTGCTACAATGCTAAGAATCCACCTCAATTTTGGAGTAGCAATCTTGTCTGTTTTTTCATTGAAGCACTTCTAGACACAAATAGAAAACTTGGAAGGTAACACATTTAATCTATCAGCAAGGGTAAAGAAGCAGGAGGGGATTATTGGAGGAGACGATGGGTGAAAGTTCATAATATACAGCGTCTTGCAAGAACTCATGGGTCATTGTATTTATAGTCAGGTCAGTGAGGTGGCACTATAACTTACTACTGATGTGCAGAGGGTTTACATGTACCAACTATCTCCCACACTCTGTAAGTGTGGGTGGCTTGCGGGTGCTCTGATGTGGTTTTTCTCCTTCTTTCCTGTCAAACAATTTATCGTCCTTTTATATCCTTCTTTTGTTTGCATGTTACTATTTAGTATAGGACTTAATTGTGTTGAAACTGTCGTAAAATTCTTAAATAAACTAAAAACACACATAACTCGAACGATTATATACATGTAAGAGCTACAGCATGCATATAAACATTAATTTGAATAAAGAGATGTATATCGACACTATAACTTATAACTAAATTTAGTGCTAGGGAAAAAAGCAAGAAAATACGAATAAACAGAAATATCAGAAAGAATAAGGGAGTAAGGAAGAACGACCTACTCGTGGCACCTCCAGCGACCCATAAAGCAAGGCTTATTAAAGCTTTGGTGTTTGCAATTAAAACAAAAATAAATGCAAATTGTACAATCTCTATCTAACAGGCAATTATTGATGGCAAGTCGCCGACACTCCAGCAAAAAAAGGTTAGGAATAGATTTAGTTTGAACTGAGGCCAACTTCTTTACTCTGTCTCTCCCCGCCTGTTCGACAGGTTTAGACATAAGATCATTGATTTGACCTGCGTTTACAAGTCTCTAAGAGACACGGATCGACATTGCAAATTCTTTTAAGTGACCTCTTTAAGAGCGCACAGTGCCTCTTAATACCGTCTTCGACACCCTAAGTCTCCATTTTGTGAGGCGTTCCCGGAACATGGCCCCGAGGGGCAAAATGGGGTGGGTATATTGGGTAAAGAGGGGAGGGGGGCGGTTACAAGTTTCGTTCGTAGGTTGAGAAGTCTCGAAAACGAGATGGAAATATTCATCTGATAATAAAAAGAAGGATATTATTATAAAGTAAGATCATGACATGTTGATATGAATTAAAGATACCTTACGTTCTTTCGGCATGGGAATATTATTTCAAGGGACATCTCTAGAGAGACATACTTTTACTAAATCAATATCTTTGATTTAGAAAAATATTTTAACAAGGAAAGAGGTGGAGAGTCGTCAAGAAGAACCGACGCACGCCATTGTCGTCGCATGCGTTCTTAATTGATATCACTTTTATGAACATTAGTGCCACCAGATCTTGATAGACGATCGAGATAAACGCATAGAGGGTGAATATTTTCTGACGGGACATAAATAATCACCCCTACAGAAAAATTGGAATTAATGACAGCCGATTTGATCCCCTCTGCACCTCTAGGGACAAACGGCAAATCCTGGGCAGATTCGTTGGAGGGTACGAGAGGCCTTGTGATAATCCTCTGTTCCCTGAGAGGACCTGCAGTTCATGACAGCCACTGTCCGTTTGACCATTCTCGTCTCTCTATCACCCTTTTCTCCGAGGATCGTATCTATTTCTTTTTATTTTCTTTCTTTCTTCATTTTTTTTATCTGTCTCCTTTCTTTCATTTATCTTTTCAGTATTACATTAATTCTTCTCCCTTTTTGTGATTTCTTTTTTTTTCCTGTCTCGTTTCCGTTTTTCTTTCATCTCATTATTTCGTTGTTTTCATCCGCCTTCTCTCCCCCTCCCCCCCTCTCTCTCTCTTTTCTCACCTCTGTTACAGCCAATGCACATTCATACTCTCAAATACGAGTCGTAACTGAAACCCAGGGACTCAATCAAAGGCACGAAATCTTCTCATACGTCTTCATCAGCCTCTGTGTCACGAATTTTTATCCTCAGCTTCCTTCCCATTCTCCATTCCTCTCCTCACTAACATTTACATGCATAGACACCGACACACAGACACGCTGTTAATGTTGTCGTTGTTGTTCTTCTTGTTCTTGTTCTTGTTCTTGTTCTTGTTCTTGTTCTTGTTCTTGTTCTTGTTCTTCTTCTTCTTCTTCTTCTTCTCTTCTCTTCTCTCTTCTTCCCCTTGTCCTTATACAACATTCTCTTTTTATTCGGCCCTCTTTTTTTTACTTGACACTATTTTAGGGTCCATAAATAACATTAGTAAAATGGGCACAGCCTCAAGACGATTTTCTTACGCGGGAAAACATTAGAGATTCTTGTTCTAGACTATAATGCCCTATCCCAGCTGAACGAACTATTCCCATGGGCAGAGACACATCGCCACAACAATCGCTTATCTGGTAGGGCTGGGCGGCTAGGTTCCCGATTGTTGAAAGCTAGGAGGAATTGTAGGAATCGACTCCGAACCCAATTACGTACTTTCTAATAAAGTGATTTCTTCCGGTGGTTATCTGGTTGGCTCCGAACATCTTCAGGATTTAGGATAACCTTGATTTCGGAACACTACGAAGCATCAACTTTTATTTTTTCAAAACAATTTCTTTTTTTAAAGAAGATGATTTTTATGATTGAATGGACTGGTAACCGTTGGTTCACGTAAAAAGGAGTCGGAACTTTTCTTCCGTAGCATTAATAGTGGGGATCGGTTCCGGAATCGAGTCTTCGCCCAGCTCTATTATCTGGATGAGTCAGCAACCAGGCTTAAGTTGCTTTATGGTCACTGTTATAAAACACTGTTAAATATCCCCTTTCCCAGCGTCAGAAATACACCCATGATGATAGTATTCGAGTCTTTGAGAGTCTATTCCGAAGATACGCAACGCTTTTCTTAAAGTCGGGCTTTAATGATTGAGAAAGTATGTGGTCTAATTGTCTCCCCATGGGAATTTTTCATTCCCCCCACCCTTGTTCTCTGTCTGTCTCTCGGTCTTTTTTTGGTCTCATTCTGTTCAATGTCTCAGCCTTTGCTACTGGATCCCCCCCCTCTCTCTCTCACTCTCTCTCTCTCTCTCACACTCTCTCTCTCTCTCCCTCTTCTTGTCTCTGTCTCTCTCTTTCTCTCTTTTTGTCTCTCTCTCTCTCTCTCTCTCTCTCTCTCTTTCTCTATCTATCTATCTCTACCTCTCTATCTCTACCTCTCTATCTTTATCTCTTTATGCCTTTATCTGTCCCCTCTCATCCCACTCTTTCTCTGTCATTCTATATGTATCCTCCCTCTCCTACTCCTTCTATTCTCCCCTCTCTCTCCTTCTCTCTCTTTCTCTTTCTCTCTCTCTCTCTCTCTCTCTCTCTCTCTCTCTCTCTCTCTCTCTCCGCGTCTCGTTCTCTTCCTTTGTGTATCTTCTTTCTCTATGTATTTTAGTATATCAATGCCAGGCATGCTTCTATGTTTTTGTCTTGGCTTTTTTAAGTCAACCTGTCTACGTAGCGAATGTCTCCTTCCCTTCCTTTGTTATCTACAGATCTGTCAGCTTTGTGACAGCCCCACCTTGATCCTTCCACTCAAAAAAGTATTTATCGAGCAAGTTTTATTGCATGTATTGTGTAAACCATCAATCCTTTCCTTGCCACCACTCAAACTAGTGTATTCTAGGCTGGAATTGATCTAACTATTTGTAGAAATGTTATATAGACCTATTATATATCTGTGGGTGTGTTAACCCCCATCAACGCCATATATTATTTTGGAGGTGAGCTGCTTGGATCCTACCAGTTAGAGTCAACCTAGGCTAAAAGGAATACAACATCCTTCCAGACAGTTTTAGTTTTAGTAAGTGTTCTACGGGACTAGCAACACAATAAGGTCATATAAGTGCCGAAGACTAGAGCTGTTACAAGAGAGTAACAAAAACAAAAAGAAGGTGGAGAGATAAGGACGATAGATGTTTGGTAGGAAAGAAGGAGCAGACAACAGCAGAGCACCCACCAATCACCCATATCCCTTCAGAAAGACAGGGGATACTCGAGAAAAAAACCTCCCTCATACTGGAATTAAACCCACTTCTTTTAGGTATGACGGCAAACCGACTAATCGCTAAACCACAGGGGGCCGATCTAGCCGTAGCGTTAGCACAGAACAGGAGATAAGGACCAATAGAATGTCCCTACTTTGCTTCATGCGCCGTCATCACACGACACAAAAGGTTGACCAATACAGCACAACAAATGACTGTTTTTGTGTCCACTGCCTGAGCCATGTCGGCTGCTACACCGTAGCTGTAAAAGTAAAGTATAACCCTCCATGTCTTGGCGTATCACGTCCACTACAGTTCGCTGTCTCCTGTTCCTAAAAGAGATGTTCCTAGCCTGCTATTTATTTTCCCCCTTTTTTTCGCTGTGAAAATCACAATGTGGAGGACATAATATGATGGCAGGACAGAGATTCCAATTATAGTATGTCTCAACAACCAACAATTTACGTTGTAAGAGAACGAAGCCAAACAGTATAGTAAAAGTCATTGGTATAGTTTTACCTTAAAGAACTGACCAGTAGTTTAATTAACAACAGTTCACAAGGCAAGACAACTCAGGGACAAGGGGCCAACTTTGTGCTAACACCATTAGACTAGTGAGGGGAATTTCAACCTTATTTAATTTCATCAGGTCTTTCTGTGCACGACGTGTTAATGAAGCAAAAAAGAGACTGGGAAAGACAGGGAAAAAACGGAGATGAAATGAAGAGAGAAGAAAGCATGAAAGGACAGGAAGTGTGTGTGTGTGTGTGTGTGTGTGTGTGTGTGTGTGTGTGAGAGAGAGAGAGAGAGAGAGAGAGAGAGAGAGAGAGAGAGAGAGAGAGAGAGAGAGAGAGAGAGAGAGAGAGAGAGAGAGAAAGAGAGAGAGAGAGAGAGAGAGAGAGAGAGACAGACGTAGACAGACAGACAGAGAGAGAGAGAGAGAGAGAGAGAGAGAGAGAGAGAGCGCACGCTTAAAACAACAATAGCTAAAAAGTAAATTGTGACCCCCACCCCAACCCCCATTTTAGAATTAAGTTCAAATGTTTTCACAGGGCGACTTCACGGCGACTCAAAGTGGCCCCATAGAGAAAAGAGACCCCAGATGTACTTCTTAGGTCAAGTATTTTCAGAGGGGGGTGGGGGGAGGGGAGGGAGGCAAATTTACTTTCACTCCACAAAGTAGTTGTTGTTGTCGTTGTAGTTTTAAAAGCTCCACTAGACACTACGTGGATATTTTTTAATGTGAAACGTTTGGTCATCTGTCAGGACAATGAGGTCAGAGATGTACCCAAGAAGAATCAACAACAAAAAATTTAATTAAATTTAAATAAATAAAACCTAAAAATGAAATGGACTCCGCTCTGATTTGGACCTCAAACTTCAGCGTAACAAATAAATACAGTGGGTGGTTGGCGGGTGTTCTGGTGTGTCAAAATGACGGAGTCCTACGCTATAAGCAGTCGATATGACGTACTTTATTCTCATTGCAAGACAAGGCTGAATACGGGATTTAAACAGAATTAACAGATCCAAGGAACACACTTTCTTATTCGAATAGTCTGTTGCCGTGGTTGCTGTAAGCAACTTCGATTTTTCTCAGCTTTTAACTTCGTCTTAAGTTTGATTATTTTTTGTTCTACTTAATTAATTTAAGCATGTACCTCCACGTGTCTACATGTCTATAGGCTGAGGACAACCCTGCTAAAGCTTTTCACACCTTAGGCTAAGTCTTTCGGTCTGCATAAGAATTAAGTGTGAATAGGTGAGCTCAGGAATTTCCAAAGTTGACAGACGCCAAGCGACTGCCATATAATCTTCCGGCGCTTTTCCTAAGCTCAAAATGAGCCCACTAATTGAGTTGACAAGATGGTATTCCCACTAAGCCACTATTATTCCATAAATACCCCACTCTCCACCCCTCCCC
>NW_004797728.1:582446-584048 GCF_000002075.1 Aplysia californica | reverse complement strand
TGTTGCTTCTATCGCTCATGTAACTAATCACAATGCCTACGGTATCTAAGTTGCCGGGATATTGGGGCTGGAATCGATGGACGTCAAGAGGTAGCTGCACCCGAAACTGAAGGCTGTTTAAATCTGCCCTTGAAGAAAAGATTTGAAGCTCCAAGCTCAAGGAACGAGCCCAGCATAGCACCGAGCCCTGGTGCTGGTGTTTGAAAGATCTGTGGTGACATATCTGAAGTTCTCAGTCATGAATGAGTGTGTTTCTAAGTGACAAACAAGTGCAATTCTATGTTGTGCCCGAATACGAGAGTAATTGTGTTATAAATTACCCCGCAGGAAAATTAAACTCGTCTCTTTTAATTAGCTATTCTTCATTACCCAGCAACAGGTGCAAATCGCAGTGCACACGGATAAGCATATATTCCAAACTTGTCGTAACTTGAATTGAAAGTTGAACCAAAAAAAAAAGAAGAAAAAAAAGGTGGGGTACAGAAAGCCAACAGAATTAAGTAGTGGATAAACAGAAGTAAGGTGTCTACCGACAGACAAGAGGCAGGACATGCCCTCCACTCACACGTCAAAACCGACTGCACAGCCTAGTAATTATCTATACAGCGTCCCTGCACGCCAAATCAGGGATATAAGCGTAATAATTACCTTTAAAACTTATGTTATGTTATGTTCTATTGAGTAAGCATAAATTTTGCCTCCGGCTCTTCACCCTAAACACCAGCCAGGAACACCCTCGTCATAACAAAACTAAGAGAAACAAAGCCACAAAACCCACCCCTAATCAAACACGTTTTGCCACCTTTGGGCCTTGCTGTACGAGCCTGGGTGTGAAGAGCTCTCATCTCGCTTTAAACCAGCCTGACACGGGCCAAAAACCCTGAGGACCAACACTCAGAACGACACTGCAGCTCAGCGGGAGAACTGAGAGCCCCGCTCGGTCTAGGAAATTATCTGAAAAGACCTATGCCAAACACACCTTTTTTGTCTCCTTGACGAAGTCTGAAGAAAAGCCTGTACCTTTTGTTAAAGGTGTCCGAACCCCGCAGGTTTGGGGAGACGCGAGGGTTCAGATTGGGTTTGCTGGGACAATAAGGACAGCTGTTTTGGCTTTTCTCCAGAACTCTCATGTTGATGACATAATGACCCCACAGGGTGGCCAAAGGTGGAAGGTTGTGCTCACAGAGGGCTCAAGGTCTCAGAAGGTCTCAGAGTACGCAGCAGGGTTAATGCAACAAATTAACACTCTTAACCTTTGCCCTTTAGAAAGAAAGCGTCGCAGATAGCTGAAAAATACACCCTACGTTACGTTTCCACATCTGGTTGCAAGATGAATTGGAGTAAGTGGAAGCATATCGAGACGATAACGAGCACATATTGCATGAAGGAAAAAGAAAAAAAGGACAGATAGAAAAAAATATGCATAAAAAAGAAATAGCAACTACTAGAGGCACCAGTGGCACTCACTTGCATGCTAATAAAAGATGACAGTGCTTCTAAAGACACTATTTCGCATTCAAAACTATCTTTGGTGAGAATGAATCCAAAACTGTATAAAGAGTTGTGAAACTAACGACGGAAAAATATAATATGTAATGTTTG
>NW_004797728.1:579628-581277 GCF_000002075.1 Aplysia californica | reverse complement strand
AAAGAGTTGAAACTATGTTACTTAGAAAGGGTTTCTGCTTTCAGTTCACGTAACTGTAACTTGTGGTTAAAAGTTTGCAGTGGTGATGAGAAAAGAAATTGTTGGTTTATAAAAATTATCTTGTAAATAAAAAAAGATAAAAAAGGTAACGCCCCTGAGGAATATGCATTTGTGTTTTGTTCTGAAAAACTGACCGAGGCATCCATACGTACCCTACTTACCAACAAGTCGCAATACCGTGTCCGGTTAAGCCTAAATATTATTAGATTCTTTTTGAAAACAAAATGGGTTTAAGAGCTTTTATGTCCACAAAAAATAATGACTGTGCGCCAAAGAGCTATAACCATTGTTTTTCTGAAACATTGTTTTTCAACCAGAGGCAACGTTTATTGGTTGAACGGATTAAGCATGAGTCATCAGCATTGTGGGTAGGATGGTTGAAAAGAAACACAACTCCAGCGCTTAGTTTAAGTGTCAAAAAATGCTTGGAGTAGGCTTTGAAAGGCGTCAGGCATATGAATGCTTGTCAGTCTGAGTTCACACAAAAATATACATAATTTCCAACCACGTTATGCAATACGATATATTATGAGTTTTAACAGCGATATAAGGACAAGTGCATTTTCAAAATGAAGTAACATTTTTTCTTCCAAAACAGACATTCTTTAAAATCACTGCATAACAGAAAAACCGCACAAACAGAAAAACGAAAATAGTGACAACAACAAAAACAACAACAGCAGCAATTACAGCCATAACATCATCAACAACAACATCAACAGAAATAGCAACAGCAGCAGCAACAACAGAAGCCACCGCAGCAACAAATAACGGTTTCAAATAATCTGACTACTTGAGCTCGTGGGGAGATTTTGATTTTTCTGAGTAGTAGGATAATGCATTAAATTGTTTTTCGCTATCTTTTCATTTTTTTTTTCTTTCTTCAGTTCCCCAGAGCTTAAAGTGGCGCTCATATGACCTCAGGCAGTCGTGAGCACTGTAAAAACTCTACTAAAACTAAAACTTAACTAAAAGAGCTTAATAAAGAGGAGAGCAAGAAAAGGCGGCAACAAGAAAATAACATCGTCCTTGATCCACAGAGAATTATTCCTCGACAGGGGGCTCTTCTAACACCCTCGTGGGTTGCCCGATCTGACGTCATCACAACTCACGCCTGCCTGAGGCTATGATTGATGAGGGTAAATCCTCGGACAGTACTGACGAGCTGAGAGGTGGAGAGTTTGTGTCAAGGTTTGGATATTATTGTAGCGCGTTGTAATGCCTGAGTGACATGCTTCTGGTTCAAACCCTCTAATCCAAAAACACCGGAAGGTTTATCGTTTTATACGGTCTTTTTTCTGAAGTGTTGAAGGTAATCACAGGAATTGTTATTGTGTAAGGTTTAGAGAGGATTGTGATGAGATAAGGGACACGACAGAGAGGATACGGAGGAAAGACCTGCCCGAGTAATGCGCGTAGTTCCGTAATAGTTAAGCTTGATGATGGTTGGAGGTGACGTGGATACAAAATTGCTTAGAGTGCTTACACGCACGCACACAAACGCACACGCACACACACCCACACACTCACACACACACACACACACACACACACACACGCACACGTACACGCACACACACACACGCACA
>NW_004797728.1:578042-579483 GCF_000002075.1 Aplysia californica | reverse complement strand
GCACACACACACGTAGACAGAGAGAGAGCAAGAGAGAAAGAGACAGAGACAGAGACAGAGAGAGACAGAGAGAGACAGAGAGAGAGAGAGAGAGAGTTGGGATGAGGGCACTGAAAGGGAAGGAGACAAACACAGAGAGAGAGAGACAGAGACAAAAACAGATACAGGAAGACTGACTGACAGACAAACAGACACACAGACAGACAGATAGACAGACAGACAGACAGACAGACTGACAGACAGACAGACAGACACAAAAAGGGTGAGGGGGGAGGATTCAGTTGGGAAGATTCCCCAAACCAACAGCCAGATTAGCTTGACCGGCTGAGGCAACAAAGAATCTTGTCCTCCTAAGCGATCTAAATCTAGTCGATGGACGCCCCAAAAACACTTACAATAACACAACAAAGAGAAGGAGGCTCGTAAATAAAACCAACTCATCCTCTTAAGAGGACGTAAAGCAATAAGCAACTGCACTACCTGCCCCGTTCCCGCGGCATGCCATCAAAAAGGCAACAACCTTTGCCTGAAAACAAATAGAGGCCACGGACTCAGACTGACCAACCGTGAACAAATTCCCGTATTTTTTGCTGGTTCAGACTCCCTTTTCCCGCCCTCCCCCCACGCCCTGGCATGCCGACAGCCTAGTGTCAGGCGTGTCTCCAAGTCCGCCATTGTCATGTACCTGGGAAGATTTAGCCAGGAAGTCAGGATGTCAACCATCTTGTCTGGCAGTATTCATTTTCTACTCGACTACTGCGACGCGACTACTGATACTGA
Organism: Aplysia californica; assembly: GCF_000002075.1. Lineage (NCBI taxonomy): Eukaryota > Metazoa > Mollusca > Gastropoda > Aplysiida > Aplysiidae > Aplysia > Aplysia californica. The sequence goes on along the minus strand of NW_004797728.1, from coordinate 578,703 downwards.
AATGCTCAGACACACGAATCACAGTCCACTGACTTCGGTATGTGATTAGTGTCTCAAATGCTTTAGCAAAATACACGTTGCTAGATCTTGAACAGTCGGCATTCAAGGTCCTAACCAGGTTTTGCGTCTTTCAACTCTGTTGTAACTTCGTTTATCTTGACATCACATCTTGTCTACTCAACACTTTGTTCGGACCACATTTTGACAGATCAAAGTTATTTTGAGTTTGAGAGCCTGTCAAGCAAACGTAGATCAAAAGGCAGATTCCGTACTCTCAGGCACTTATGAAACAAACCGCAAAGCCACAACCAAACTAGCTCTTCAAAGCATTCCCTCGAAAACTCAAGAGGAAGTTAAGCGACTTAATTTTAAAGTCGGCTCGATTACACTAGTAAACAAACTAGTCGTAATCGAATGAGTTGATGACGGCATCGGAGGGCAGTGAGGGGTCACAGGTCGTTGGCAGGTGATGTACAGTCCTGGTCACACGCGTGGAAAGGCGGGAATTCTCCAGTCTCACCGACCGTGTAAGGTTACGTACGACCTGGGAGGACTGGAGAGACGGGGGATACGTCATGTCATGTGGACACTACCTGCAGTTTATTTGCAGACTCTGTTGGTCATTATAAGTATATAAACATGTATATAACCATAATATATA
>NW_004797728.1:573719-575995 GCF_000002075.1 Aplysia californica | reverse complement strand
TGATGATGATGATGATGATGATGATGATGATGATGATGATGATGAATATAATAATAACGATAATGATGATGATGATGGTGATGATAATGATGATGATGATGATGATGATGATGATGATGATATTGATAATACTAATAACAATACTATAATAACAATATAGATATCAACAACAACAATATCAATAACAATATTTATATCAATAAGGCCTAAAACTTTGACTTGGGATACAATAACCTGGCCGCACTCGTTGCTGTCACTCACATTAGGTTTGCTATCTACACAAACATGCGGTAGGTCGGAGTTCAAGCATAAAGGGGATAATTGGCGTTTTTGTTCTTCCTCTCTGTGAAGGTTTCTCCTCTTCCCGTCACCCAGACTGGCTGTCAAGTGCGCAGCCCTCAGAGAAGCATATTTTGTATCAAGTGGAAGTTAAACTTTAAAGCGAAATTAAAAGAGTGCAAGGATGCAACGGAGTGCATACAAAAACATTATAATGAATGTCATTGAAGTATCCGAAGAGACAAGAAAGCATCTGCGGCATGTTAGTTTATTACCCAGACGTTATGCAAATTATACCTTCAACAAAACAAAAAAATAAAATAAAGGGGAAAGTACGAAAAAAAATTATTAAAAAAGAAGCGAAGGCGAGCTGTGTGCAGGCTCACGTTGATTGCAGAAAAAGTGTTTTCTTCTTCGTGTCGTAATTACCTCCCTGCAGACAGCAGCCAAGGGAGAGAATAATGTGTACTGTCACATACAAGAGGCTTAAGATTGCACAAAGACGAGGCCCCCAGCCCACAGCCACTGAGTTGCTTCGAAGACACATTTGTTAAAAATCCATCCGCAGACATCCCGTGAACGCAGGAACGAGCGAGGCCGCATCTTTCAATACTTGGTGTGTGGTTCTGTACAACTAATATTGTTGTTATCACTCTTCGTTTTATGGTGTTTGGCGGTAGAGCGCACAATTAATTTTACCAATCGTAAACCTATCCTGCATTGCAACAATTAACACATATATAAACATTGTTTCTTTCTTTGTTTGTTTGAATAATGAAAAGCACATCGATACAATAATGGTTATAATTTAGTGCTGGAAAAAAGTACGAAAGACAGACATAAACACCAGAGGGAAAGTAAAGAAGTAGGACCTACCACTGGCGCCCTCCAACCAACCACTTTGAGATGCTTGCAAAAGAGAAACTTTACGTCATGAGAGATAAATACAAACTCACGTTATCGTCCATGCTCGCACACTTTGAACCCTCCCCCCCCCCAACCAAGTTGCCCTAATCGAGGTGTACAACAAGTTGGCCAAAGATGTTGATCGATGAAAGGTTGTCAAATATTTCTTTTTTCCCGCGACGTAATGCACCCATTTTACCGAGTTGCGCGTTCCCTTAGCTGGGTGGCTAGACAATTCTATGTCGCTTATTTACAGCATGTCGGGAAAGATTAAGGGCAAGCAATGGCTGTAAGCCACGCTGTATCATGCATCGCACCTTTTAACACATTTATCTTGGTGGTAATGTTCAAAGCAATTTTTTTCTCCCAGCGAGTTCATGATGTCATCCAAATATGGCTCGTCGCCATTTGAAGTATCGTATTTTATGATTACCAATTTCGGTGAATATGTAACGGTTCATGGTTAAAATCAATTCAGGTTTTAAATTTGTGTCTGTTTTAGTAAGAGTTCTACGGCACTTGTAACGCAACTGGGTCACGATATAAATGCCGAAGATCAGAACTATTACAAGAAAGTTGTTTAACAAACACATAAAAGTAAAAGAAGGCGGAGAGATAAGGAAACTAGATGTTTGATAGGAGTAAACCACACCAGAGCACCCAAAAACCGCCCACTCCCTGGATGTTGGATGCTTGAGGATCCACTATTTTTTCTAAAAATCTCAATAATCTCATCATCGAAAGTAGAAATTTTGTGGGCTTCATTCAAAACTTCTACTTTTGTCACGTCATAATAGAGATAGGGAATCCCCAGATACCCCTTTGAAAACACATTTTAAAAATTACTGTCTGTTACCAAAAGCACCAGAAAGTGAACAGACACATTAATGACACTTTGAGCTTCCCTTTAACTCCTTTCTTGTGCTTTATTCCCATCTGGTTGACATTTGGAAATGCCTTGGAACGCAGGAAACCTAGTTGGACAGACTTAAAATTTGATTCCAGATCGCACTGACAATCAAATACACACACAGTCACACAGACACACACAGAGACACACACAGAGACACACACACCAGCACACAAACGCA
>NW_004797728.1:571089-572215 GCF_000002075.1 Aplysia californica | reverse complement strand
GATAGATAGATAGATAGATAGATAGATAGATAGATAGATAGATAGATAGATAGATGGCTAGAACGAGTGAGACTGAAGGAGAAAGAGGGACAGAAGGGCGGGGCATGAGAAAAAAAAGAGGGCGTTTGCGTTTAAGTTTGAGAAAAGAGAAGCGGACTGACACGAAAAGGGTCATTTAGTGCAGGGGAAAAGAAAAGCTACATGCACCGAAATATCAAAGGGAAAGAGAAAGAAGAGCCTACCACTTACACCCTCCAACTGCCGATTGACAAGAGGGAGAGAGATAGAAAAAGATAAAAGAGGATGACATAACGAGACACAGAGATACATGATAAGACTGGTGGAAAAAAGACAGAGAAATGGACAGACAACACAACAACACTTTTTTTTAAACGTAGACTGGGAGGCAATCACGTACACATTTGAAGACAGAAGATCGGACTGATTCACAAAATGACAAATAAATAGGAAGAGAAACTCACAGCCAGAAAGGCGCACGTAGATGGATAGTAAATAAGCGACTGCTATAAACAGCCTTTCTGTAACACACGTACACACACACACACACACACGCACGCACACACACACACACGCACGCACACATACACACACACAGACACACAGACACACACACACACACAAACACCAGAAACTTATGGTCTCTTACAAATTATGTAAAATGTGATCTCCTTACATGTTGTAAGTCCCAGGCAGCCAGTGCAAGTGCATGTGTCTTTTATTATTTGGAGAGTTTTCCCTGTTGACCAGAGCCACCACTGCTTCGCAACACACGCGTCACGACTTTTAGTTTCAGTTTTAGTAGAGGTTTTACGGTGCTCGCAACTGCAGAAGGTCATATGAGCGCCAGAAGATTAGAGGTGTTACAAGAGAGAAACAAAAAGAAAAAAGAAAAAGGGGAGATCAGGACGACAGATGTTTCATAGAAAAGAAGAAGCAAACCACACCAGAGCACCCACCTACCATCCACGTCACGACTTTGAACAAGATGTTAGGGATTGTTTTGAAATTTGAAGTGCCACCCAGCGTTTTCACGTACGATTTAGAATTTCTTCGAAAAGTTGCCTTTTATGGTTCTCCTTTTAAGATTTTTTTTTTGGGGGGGGGA
>NW_004797728.1:569578-570989 GCF_000002075.1 Aplysia californica | reverse complement strand
TAGGCTATGCTAGGCTATGCTAGGCTATGCTAGGCTATGCTATGCTAGGCTATGCTATGCTAGGCTATGCTAGGCTATGCTATGCTATTCTAGGCTATGCTAGGCTATGCTAGGCTATGCTAGGCTAGGCTAGGCTAGGCTATGCTAGGCTAGGCTATGCTAGGCTATGCTAGGCTATGCTAGGCTATGCTAGGCTATGCTATGCTAGGCTATGCTATGCTAGGCTATGCTAGGCTATGCTATGCTATTCTAGGCTATGCTAGGCTATGCTAGGCTATGCTAGGCTAGGCTAGGCTAGGCTATGCTAGGCTAGGCTATGCTAGGCTATGCTAGGCTATGCTAGGCTATGCTAGGCTATGCTATGCTAAGCTATGCTAGGCTATGCTAGGCTATGCTATGCTATGCTACGGCATAGTATAATATGTCATGAGATCGTATTTTTTAGCAATGTCGAATTTTACGTTCATTTCAACAAACAAGTTGAACACCAGCTCGATTTCTTTTGTACACAAACCTGTCACAATGACGTCACTGTTCACATTTGTACATTTTTGTTTTGTGGTATAGTTTTGTATGATCTATCATCACGCACTATTGTATACAGTATGTTGTATGTTTTACACTGTACGTTGGATGTCCCAGATCTGGTTGAGCTTGACTTACTGGTGAAAGGATAGGTGAACTGTGTGTGTGTGTGTGTGTGTGTGTGTGTGTGTGTGTGTGTGTGTGTGTGTGCAGACATTGTGGTAACTTCTTGTGAATCTTGAATAAGACTGTGAGGCTCAAAGATGTCTTGTTTTGATTTTGTTTGTTCGTTTGTTTCTTTGTTTGTTTTTTAAGAAGGCTTTTCTCAAAGGGAATGGTTTATGTGGGTTTTTTTTTAATTAGTAGAGGGTTTTACGGCGCTCGCAACTGCATAAGGTCATATGAGCGCCAATGGGTGGGTGTCAACAGAGAGGTCTTTACGGGGAATCAGACCTACTCTGCTTACCTCTCTAGCTTCAACAGCACAAGGTCTGCTTCGACTATCAAGGCACCCCGGAAACAGTGGGTCACAAGAGAGTGACAAACATACAAAAGAAGTAGAGGAATGACAATAGTAAGGATGAGAAAAGAAAAAGCAGCAGTTCCCTGTTGTAGATCAGGCACTGTTATGAGCGTGACATGATGAATCAGCCCATATTTACAATTCTACTGTGCTTGAACGAGAAATGTCCCCCCTTTGGGAATGGCTTAAAGACACTACAGTCAGTGGCACTGCCCCGGGGGGTGGGGATGGTTTATGTGTGTGTGTATGTGTGTGTGTGTGTGTGTGTGTGTGTGTCTGTGTGTGTATGTGTGTGTGTGTGTGTGTGTGTGTGCGCGCGCGCGCATGTGCACGTGTGTGTGTGTGTTCGTGTGTGTGTGTGTG
>NW_004797728.1:567526-569385 GCF_000002075.1 Aplysia californica | reverse complement strand
AGAGAAAGAGGAATTGTGCTTCTGTATTTGTGTGTACATTTGTGAAGGAGAGATGGAGAGAGAGAGAGAGATACAGAGAGAACGGGGGAGGGAGAAATAGAGATAGAAAGAGAGAGAGAGAAGGGAAGAGAGGGAGAGAGGGAGGGAGAGGGAGAGAGAGATAGACAGAGAGAAAGAGAGAGACAGAGTGAGAGAGGGGGGAGAGGAGGGAGAATTTAGAGGGCATACACATTTTGTATAATATATTTTGAGGATACATTTTGTTGAGTGTATCTTTTCGTATCTGTATGGCTGTGCTTGAATATCATTGAGTGAGAAAAATAATGTGTAATGCGCAAGTACGGTATATCATACGCTCTCAATCTCACATTAAAACAATAAAAGAAAAAATATCAATTTTGGAAGAAAGCTTTTTGCTAAGGTACAAATATCGAGGCAAATCAGTGCTCCAGATCTTTTATGCGACAGAGCTATATTGAGAAACCCTTGACGCACGCGAAAAATAATCCCTGAATCAGCAAGGTATAAAAATATCCTGCCTGTAATGCCTCCCTTGTTTGGAAGTGAGTACAAGGATATCTGTCTTACTCACTCAGACAAAGCCACGCTAGGGATTCACGGCAGGTGGATCGATATCCTGACATAAGGGACTCCTTTTTTCGGGAGAGCGCTGATTTGAGAAGACCGTCCAGGTCTATGCATTAAAGCTTTTGTTATGGTCAATCTATTTGCCAAATTTGTATATTATTCGTTTTACTTTTCCTTGGTTTGACAATTCGGATGTCGCCAAAAGAGGGTGTTTTTTTTTTTAGAGGTTGAACATTGGCCGCAGGCTATCTGGGGGGAGGCCAAGAGCGGCCATATGGTGTGACTGAGTGGTGAAAAGGAAGATGGGAGGGGGGTGGGGTCTTATCCCACGACGGTGTACTCTACCCCACCACAATTATTTCGATACAAACACACAGCCTTCAAGAATACACGCACGAGTGCACATAATCATGAAAATACACTAACATGCCCTGTCAAGCACATGTCCTCACCCACAAGATGAATACGTAAATGTAAAAAACCCCACATTCTTGAAAGTACATACAAAACCCCCACACAGATCCTTACACACTCATGCAAACAGACACACATATTATAATAAAATAGAATATGCCATCAATCAATCCACGCACAAACACATTATTCCCCCCACCCCTTTCTTATGGTTTTCCCCCAAACAAAAACCAAAACAAATCCCTTCTCTTTCCATCTTCTCCTACCCATGAACCCCAACCCCAACCCCACTGCTTTCTCTTCCACTCAACCCATAAATATAAATACATGTACCCATAAATATAAAACATTATGAGCGAATCCAGTTCCCCGAAGTCTTACAACGCAGCAGAAACACAAGGCAAACACAATCACATTCGCACACGCGAACCTGAAATTCCAGACCGTTACATGCCCAGAAAAAAAGAAACAAATTAAAGAACAAAACTACACTAGATTTTCTAACTCTTCGAACATTATGTCAGGAAAAGGGAACTCTAAGATAATATTATGAATTTAAGGGCTCTGTAACAGAATGGGCGTCTCCGATATTCGAACTTCCGCTTTTCATCCTTTAGATCGGTTTCAGGATATTTGTTACGCTGCAGTCAACGATTTAGTTCTGCTTTGGTTAAGCGGGTTTTTTTCCACCAAAGTATATCAGCTTTTTCTGCGGTTTAAAACTTTTTGTTGTTGATAATATGACTAGTTCTTTTGTCACAAAACCCTGCATATCCATTTCTACAATTTCGATGTGAGCTAAACATCTTTCTATATTTATATTGTGAGCTGTTACTTATAATGGTGAGGAGGGGGGG
>NW_004797728.1:564826-567286 GCF_000002075.1 Aplysia californica | reverse complement strand
TAATAATAACAACTAAAAACAATAAGAAAAAAAATCTTAACATTTTAAAAGATTTAATATTGATGATTAAGAAAAACATAAACACAAAAGAAAAGAAGACTACAAACTGAAAACGTGTTTGGATTTTTTCCATGAACTAACACTTTTAGAATTTATCTAGCATCTGCGTTTGTTGTCATTTTTTTTTTTTTGTGGTCCAAAAGTTGCCAAAAGCTGCCACAAAAAGTGGCAAAAATTGCCCAAAAAGTTGCCATTAATTTTCAAGCTTTCAACTCTCTTTGACGACGTATATAGCAATATGTTGATTGAGGTAACTTAATCTAAAGCACCAGAATTTCTTGTGCTCTGTTTTAAGCATTCAGAATATCATTTATAGTCGCCCACAGGGTAAAACGTGAAAAGTAAAGATTTCACTATAGAATGAAACCAAAATGAGAGCAGCACGGATAAATAACCACAAACATGAAGGGCGCCTGTTCACCTATCCGAAGATAGGCTGTTTTAACCCTAAACGTGTGTAATTCAAGAAAAAGTAGTCCTGCAGGATATTGCACGTAAATTATGGAATCACGCTCAATTGGGGCGTGCCAGTGTCCAGTGTCAGTATTCGGTTTTGGTGAAGACATGCTCTAATGTAACACATTTATATTTTTTAAAGGGTAGGAACAGCATTAAAATAAATGACATTACGCTGTATAAACCAAAAAAAAAAAAAAGGAAAAAAAAAAGAAAAACAATTGATCAGAACAATTTTTAGGAAAATTAACACACCAACAAATTAATTAAAACACAATAAAGAGGGAAAAATAAAAGACAGCAGTATAAATAGTATGTAATGGACTTATATTCTCCGCATGAAAATAGATACTAATGGACATCTTAAAGTTTATCAAAATACATGTCTAATATGTTATGAAGTAGCTTTGTTGTTTTGTCTTTTTTGAAAAATGCCAAAATCGCGGCCGCGGTTCGCGGACCGAAAAAAATATGTCAAAAATCGCGACCGCGACAAAACGCAGATGCTAGAATTATATGCTGCGGTTATAGGGCCTAGATCGAAAGATGCACGCCATGTAAATTTATTTATGTTGAAAGTCCGGACTGAATTGAACAGTCCCAATATAATATGTGGTATGTGATCAGTCATACACACACACACACACACACACACACACACACACACACACACACACACACAAACCCGCACAAACACACGTCCCACTTCTACTTGTCCACACAGACTTGATACAGACCAGCTTAGAAACAATATTATGCCAGCACCATAACCCACATCAAACAAAAGATGATAGCACAAGCTTTGAAAAAGCACCAAACAAAAGGATAATAAATGATATTATAGCACCGAAGCGACGGACTTAACGATCCTGCGTCAAATCTGATGTCTCGCTTTTACCGCTCCCCCGGCGCAGAAATGGACACCTTAGTCACCAGCTTGAATTTCATAGAACGTAATAATTTGTCGCCACAAACATCCGCTCTATACAGAGGAGGTTACACAAAACAAATCGTACCAACAGCAAAGAGAAAAGAATTTTTACAATTTAACAAAATACTTATTCCCACAAAAAAAAACAATGCACCCCCCCCCCTAAAAACAAAACCGAAGAAAAACAGCACAAAGGAAAGAGAAAATCAACAACGGCAACAGCAATAACAACAACCATAACAGCAACAACAACAACAACAACAACAATAACAACAACAACAATGACAATAACAACAACAATAAAAACAACAGATATACACACCAATGAAACCAAACTTCTCCTATAGGTAGGGAAATGCCCACTTTTGGCGTAGGTCAAGGTTTTTCGAAACCCCCGAAATCTGGGTTAGCCCGCTTGTCCTTAAAAGAGACCAAATTCAGTAGCTTGCAACAAGGAACATTCATAATTTTAGTTGTATGACGCCCACAAAGCTGTCCCTCGCGCCATGACTGGACCGACCAGTGTTCCCAGTTCTGTCTTTGTTCGCCGTTAGTCCACGGCGGAAGGTTTACCTAATTATATGCAGATATAACTAATCAGGCCAATTCATGAAAAACAAGATTTGCTTTTTTGGGTAGCTCACGTTTCAAAGATGGAAAGAAGCAAAATGGAGAACAATACTTTTTACTGTCGTTGCAGATTGCAGAATAGTTATGGATACAGTTCCCGTGGATGGGATACATAAAAGCGCTGCATTATGATAATATAATTTTATTCGTATAACGATAACGTTACAAAACGATTTGTTATTACATCATATTAAACAAATGAAAATTTATAAGGTTTTTAACGACGGATATAGCTTGAATTATAATATGATATTTTAAAAAATCCAGCATATTATTATCGACACAAGAGCAGCAATTTTCAGTCGAAAAAAGAAACAAGACAAGAAGATCGAAAAAATGACAGAACAGAAGTAAGCCATACAAATGGCGCTACCCCTCCCTCC
>NW_004797728.1:562453-564726 GCF_000002075.1 Aplysia californica | reverse complement strand
TCATCATCATCATCATCATCATCATCATCATCATCATCATCATCATCATCATCCAGTGCCAGATCTGCGGCAGACATCGGCGATCATAGTTCGCCATTCATTCCTTTGCCAGGATGCTCTTAAATAAGCTACCGTACGTTATTAATTTGTTTAGGCTCTCTCAACCTCCTTCACAAAATCCCTGCACCGTATGGCCATGTGCCGCACTGATGACTCACTGACACCGTCCAACCACGGAAAAGATAAGTTGTTGGATAAACTGCTGGGGGGAGTCTGCTGCTAGGTTCTTTCTGGCTATTGCTCAAGTTTATAATGTTCGGGGCTGGTCATTCTCGCTGAGATTGGTCTTTATCCAGAGGCATTACGTGCTGCAATTATGTAGGCCCTTCCCAAAGGGGGGATATGAACATGTTCTTATGCTCAGTAGAATAGTACATGAGCTGATTTAACACTATAGGGGGGACTGCTGCTTTTTCTTTCCTCATCCTTACTATTGTCATTTACTGTCTACTTCTTTTGTATGTTTGTCACTCCCTTGTGAACTGCTATTTCCGGGGGTGCCTTGATAGTCGAAGCAGACTTTGTGCTGTTGAGGCTAGAGAGGTGAGCAGAGTAAGCCTGATTCCCCGTTTGGACTTCTCTGTTGATATCCATCCTTTGGCGCTCATATGACCTTATGCAATTGTGAGCGCCGTAAAACCTTTATAAAACAGCAGTGATGCAAGACGCAATCTGATCTGGAGAAGAACGCGGTGGGTGTGGCGGTATTGTCTCTGCATTGTGACAAGAGGAATGCCACTTCTGGGTCAATCATTTGTCGTTCCAGACCCTCGGATATATTATACCATACCCCACAAACGTTCAATGCTGTTTCAGTGGACGTCGAGCCTTTGAGCCACCCATATCTCGCTGTGTACTTCCAGCCTGGAGCATTTCCAACACTCACCACTCACCTTCTATACTTTTCCCAACAGACGAGGCACGCTGTGTTTTACGTTTTTCGATACAAACAGACCCAAAGGAAGTGAATCATAGACTCAAACTCTATACACATATACAAATCGTCATATTGTAAGGCAATTGAATGAATTTAATACTACAGTGTAAATTCCCTTGACGAACGAACATTTTTTTTGGCTGAAACTCGTGCAACTCACTTAAACAGCCTATGTGATATTCCGCGAAAAATTTGGCGACTATTGACCTTCAGTTTATCAAGCTGTAGCTATTTCAAATAGAAATCTATGCACTCTTTCTTTTTTCCGTGCTTATAGTATGGTCGATGTCACACAGCAACACCACAGGAAAAAAAAAAAAAAAAAAGAAAACATTAAATAAACTTCTCATCGAATTAAATCACATCTTAGAATAAGTCATCGTTGGGAGGAGGCGGTAGATTTATGTTCGTCGTAGACTGAGAGTAAAAGTTCTTCCTTCGCGAGTACGTCCCAAAAATAGCAAAAACAGAAACGTCCTTGGGCCGTATAATAACGAAACAAAAAGTATCATGCAGCTTTGGTACATTTAGGACATGACATAATCTCCTACCTCTGCCCGCGTCGGCCATTATTATTAACCCCATCACGACACGAGTGGGGGGACGGGAGCCCGAACCATCACACTGAATCACAGACAGAAGTCTTCCCGAGCCAAATATGGCCACTCGTCCAAAAGAGAACATCAGAGAGCTGTGTCCTATCCCACTTGTTTGATGTCTTACCCCAGCGGAGGCAGCGACAGAAATTAACATATCAGTTTGCACACTTCGTGCCCTTTTGTCTTGTGTGTACAGGCTTGTGCAGTTATTGCCCCTAGTCTCCCAAGCGACAGCAGCTCTCAGAAAAGAAGGTTTCGTGACTAATAAGCAATATAAATCAATGTTCTCCTCTTGCAAAGAATAGAAAATATCCTCCCTCCATACCACCCCACCCCCCCTTTGACAGGAATTAAAAAAAAACTTCTCAAGGAAACGCGAGAAAAGACACGAGACAAAGTTTAATAACGATTACGTGTGGCGGTAGCTTACCCTTTTATTTTGCAATAAGGGTCTGGGGTTTGAATCTTGGCTCCATTACATCAAAAGGGGTTTTCCCCATCCTGACCTCTGAATGAGGCGACATGAAGCAGTGGGCTTTGCTCGTGTGTATCTATGTTGGGGTTTTATGGGACGTTTTTGTCGACGGGGAAAGCTCACTGCTATAATCAGACGCTGTTGTTCAAAGAAAGTTGCGAGACAAGCTCTTCTAGAGGGAGAGAGGTTAAGAAGGGGGGGG
>NW_004797728.1:560343-562262 GCF_000002075.1 Aplysia californica | reverse complement strand
CAGGGAGTAAAGAATGGGAGAGGTAGAAGAGAGCAGGAAGAGGGGAGGGGGAGGAGGGAGTTGTTAAAAAAGTGGGGTTGGAATTGGAACAGAAGTTGGGTACCAATAGCAAGGGGTGGTGAAAAAACGGGTGGAAGGGGGGGGGGTTAAACACAGCCACTGCACACCTGCATGAAAGCTGAAAGGATATTACACCCTGTATGAACGTATGACACATACATATTATTGTTAACCCCCTTTGGTGCAATTCTTTTTATCATTAATTCAAGATCATGTTATCACAGAAACAAAAATGAAACTCCTTGACAAAATAAAATACAAACCAAAACATCAAACAGTGTGTTTTGAATGGGTACATAAATGAAGTGTGTATGTTTAAAGATAGAAGACATTTATTTTGTTCAAACAAATGAACAGCTGAAAGATTAAAAGATTGAACGAACAAATGAAAGAATGTGAAGTCTGAGTTAGGAAAAAAAATTAGAGAGGAGGAAAAAACAAAAGCATCCCATCTCATATGTATAATTTATACGTCAACACCGTCCATTATCTGCACAGTTTATACATGTACATCTTCATCGTCCATTATCTGCACAGTTTATACATCTTCACCGTCCATTATCTGCACAGTTTATACATCTTCACCGTCCATTATCTGTACAGTTTATACACTGTCACCGTTCATTATCTGTACAGTTTATACATCGCCATCGTCCATTATCTGTAGTAGATCTATGTTATAGAGTTTGTTGAAACATATTCATCTATTAGTCTTAGTCTCATTCCTTTTCTAAAAACAATGACAGATTCAGACGAGTTAAACATTTCGTATTGTTGCTGTGTATTTCAGGGGGTAAAAAAAAAGAACAAATCAGTTTTTTTGATGTTCCTGAATTTCTTGCAGTTAGACATGCGACAATGTTAGATGATGGCAAGGGCGATACAGTCGCTTTTAAGCACAAGGGGGCTATCCTGAAAAATGCTGTTTTGAGAAAATCGAAGGTACATGTTTTTGCCCCTTGTTCAGTTTCTTTAAAAGGCAAGGAGAGTTTTCTCTGTAACCAAACAAATATGCACCACCAATGAAACCAAACGTATCCTATAGGTAGGGCAATGCGTACTTTTGGCGTAGGTCAAGATTTCTGGAAACCCCCGAAATCTGTGTAAGCCCACTTGTCCTCAAAAGCGACCATATTATTTTCACCACTCTCAGCCCAGTCCTCACACACAAGTCTCCATGCAGACGACATATCACATCAGAAGTCAGCCACTGTTCAATGGAAGTCCAAAGATGGCGGAAAGTTGAGTCTTGTTTTATATATGCTTTTTTTTTTTTGGTAAGTGTGTTACGGTGCTCGCAACTGTATAAGGTCATATGAGCACGCGGGACACATTAAACGCTTTCAGTTGGTAGGAAATTTTGAATTTTGTCCGGGTGGCGGTCGAAGCCTTCTCTTATCAATTTTGGACCACCATGGGATCTTTTCTGTGCGCAACATACTCACGGGACCTCCGACATTTTCACCCTTGTCCGAGAAGGCTAGGTGTAGATCTTTTATACCATACGATCAGGGGTGTGGCTGAAAGACAGCCAAGAAGGAGCCAAGGAGTAGCAGTAGAAAGGCTACAGAAAGAGCCAGGAGCCCAGAGGTGAGGGCAAAGGAGGTGAGGGGGTGGGGGCAGAAAGTGGAGATGAAAGCAGACGACAGAACATTGCTGGAAAGCGGGAAAGGATGTGAAAGGAGAAATTTTAGAGAAAAAAAATTCCGTCCCTATCCAGATTCGAACCCGGGACCTATTGAATGAGAGGCGAACACTTTAACCTCTAGGATGAGTCTGTGTGTAGGCTAAGCGGTCTCCGACAAAACGTCACCATTGAACCCGGCCTATACCCGGCGCTTTGACAAACTGGGAGGGGG
>NW_004797728.1:557913-560148 GCF_000002075.1 Aplysia californica | reverse complement strand
GGGAGAGGGGAGATCTAGATCTATAGCGCCAGGGCCAGAAAGTGCTGCAGCAGCAGCAGCAGCGTACAACGACGACATCATACTTGAGTCAGCCTGATTAACAGCGGCGTATCGAATGTGGGCCGGCTTTTTGCACTCGCTTTGTTTGTGGTAAGTCGAGGGTCGGGTGTAGGCGGGGCTAAGTTGTTGTTGTTTACTTGTTGTTGTTTATTTGTTGTTATTCTTGTTGTTGTTTCTTGTTGTTGTTTATTTGTTGTTGTTGTTGTTTGTTGATTTTGTGATTGTTTACTTGTTGTTGTTGTTGTATATTGTTGTTGTTATTGCTGCTGTTGTTGCGAATTTGTTGTTGTTGTTGTTTTTCTTACTGTTGTTGTTGTTGTTGTTGTTGTTGTTGTTGTTGTTGTTGTTGTTGTTGTTGCTATTGTTGTAATAATTATTGATGTTGGTGTTTCGAATGGAAACCTGTGGCAAGGGTTAAGTGAGGCGATCTCTTATGTTTCCGCCTCTACTGCCCAGCATGGCAGCACATGACATAGCCTCAGGGCATGTGTCCACAGCGACGGACACCAACCGACCCGTTTCCGTCCGTCTCTCGGAAAGTCGGTAGTTGAAATGGAGCACCGTTTATTTCCTAAGAAATCTGTGAACAATAGACACGACACGTCCCGACAAAAGACGTGTCGGTTGGAAAGCCGCTTGCTCAATTTTAGCCGGGTCGGGTCGTGACTCGTGAGCGATAGGTTCTGCCGGAGCTAAAAAAAATTATAATTTTGAATGTCATATTCGCAATCAGCACCTCAAAATTAGCAAAGTCAACGCGCAAAGCACCTGGTTTAAATACATATTAACGATTTTACTAATTTTCTTTAAAAAACCTATACATTTCTTATTCCCGCCTTGGGTTCATTGACCTCGACTATTTATAGCCCTGTACCGAGGACACAGCCGTGGGACACAGTGTGTGGAATAACACGGCCAGTAGGCCAACAGACTAGAAGTGTCTTGTCCGAACGGGTGAACACACAAGACGGAAAGGACCCGTCTGATTTTCTTCCTCCCGGCAAAAAATCGGGCTGTGTCCTTCTCAGGGGACACACAGGATTACTCTTAAGGACGTCGTACATGTACAATATACACAACGTAACATATCCCACCAGAAGCAGATCCAAATCGCTACCTTAGAATTACAAAGTCCAATCTGCTCACTACCTAGTTCCTAGAAATTTGACGTAAAAAAATGTGGACTTTCACAAGTCAAGATTTTTAAAATACATTTGTTTGAATGTCTTGATAACGACACCGAATAATCTCACGATGTTGATAGAGCAGATAGAACATTTGGTTCCTGACCTCATGGTCTTAGTAACTCAAAAAGGCCAAAATTGTGAGACATAAATTTGTAATTCTGAGGTACGGAAATGGCAATGTTGCAGCACATTTCGACCCATCATACACAAATAAGAAACTCACAAGTTTTCATTTTCTATAAAAAAAACCTTTTTTTTCGGTAAGCGTTTTACGCGCTCGCAATTGCATACGGTCATATGAGCACGCAGGACACATTAAACCTTTTCGGTTGGTAGGGAATTTTGAATTTTGCCTGGGTGGCGGCTGAAGCCTACTATTATCGATTTTAGACCACCAAGAGACCTTTAAGGTGCCCAACTTACACAAGGGACCTCCAAGATTTTTTGCCCTTGTCCGAGAAGGCTAGGTGTAGATCTTTCCTTTCACAAGATCAGGGGTGTGGCTGAAAGACAGCAGTATGAAGGAGCAAAGGAGAAGCTGTAGAAAGGCTGCAAAAAGAGTCTGGAGCCCTGGGGAGATGGCAAAGGAGGTGAGGGGGTGGGGGCAGAAAACGTAAGCAGACGACAGAACATTGTTAGAGAGCAGGAAAGGAGGGGAAAGGAGACAATTTTAGAGAAGAAAATGTTCCGTCGCTATCCCTATTCGAACCCGGAACCTATTGAATGAGGGGCGAACGCCTTAACCTCTAGGCCACAAGAGCCCAGGCTAACATTTAAAACAAAGTAAGCATGTTGTTGCTGGCCTTTTACCTACAGTTTCAGGGAAAGACAACGACAGTAATGAACAATCTAAGCGAAGAAAGAATAGGGAAGTTATTATGCTTCTTTGACATCATGATCATCATCATCATCATCATCATCATCATCATCATCATCATCATCATCATCATCATCATCATCATCATCATCATCATCATCATCACCATCA
>NW_004797728.1:553429-554744 GCF_000002075.1 Aplysia californica | reverse complement strand
ACACCACACCACACCACACCACACCACACCACACCACACCACACCACACCACACCACACCAGTCAACCGCTTCAAGATATACCTTATCATACCCCTGCCTTGTTTACGCTCTACACCAACGACTGTACTTTTCATAACAAAAACATCAAACTAATAAAATTTGCGGATGATTCCACTATACAAAATGTAAAAAAGACAAAGGAATTAATAATAGACTTTAGAGTAAAAAAAGACCAATTGCACCCACTATTTATTAAAGATGAAGAGGTGGAGGTGGTAAGCTCTTACAAGAGTCTTGGTGTAACAATCGACCATATCTTGTGCATAAAAGAGTAAATCAAAGAATGTTTCTCTTGAGGAAATTAAGAAGCTTCCGTGTTGACAATAAGATTATGTCCCTTTTTTACCATTCTGTGATTGAAAGTGTGCTATTATTTTGTATTTGTTGCCGGGGTGGGAATTGTATGATGAAATATAAAGAAGAATTTGACAGGACCATTAAGAAAGCCAGCAAAATCTCTGGATATGATTTTATAAGAATGGATGAAATGTATAACACCGCACGTATCAAAGAGATAAAAAGCATTATAAACGACCCATCACACCCCTTTTCCACACAAATTGTAAGATCACCCAGCGGCAGATATGTACCTCAAAAAACAAAGAAAGAAAGATATAAAAGAAGTTTGTTTTACCATCTAGCATAAGGCTTTTGTCAGAATGAGCATAGATGTGTGTTTCTGTTAGAGTATGTATCTGTATATAATTCCAAAGGTCTAGTATTTAAATTCCTGCATGTGGTTGAATGATGCATTTGATGTAAATGTATATTTTGTCAGCTTTACTTCTCCTTTCATATTGAATTTTAATGAGAGTAATATATATGATTTAATTTTTAAAAAAAATGCATACCTGCATGTGTTTTTTACGGTCCTGTACAGCCAAGGAAAATTTCCCACAGGGATAATAAAGAACTATCTTATCTTATCTTATCTTATCTTATCTTATCTTATCTTATCTTATCTTATCTTATCTTATCTTATCTTATACCACACGACACCACACCACACCCAACCACACAAAGATATACCATATCACACCACACCACACTACACCATGGTATACCATATCGCACCATACCACACCATGATGTACCAGATCACACCAGATCACACCACACCACAAACACACCACACCACACAACACCACGATATACCATATCTCACCACACCACACCACGCCATGATATACCACATCTCACCACACCACACCACACCACACCACACCACACCACACCACACCACACCACACCACA
>NW_004797728.1:550220-552656 GCF_000002075.1 Aplysia californica | reverse complement strand
TGTGTGTGTGTGTCAGTGTGTGTGTATTGGAATGGCGTTTAAAACCCCGAGTCCTACTCAACAGATTTTATGTGGTACAGCTTACCCGCAAAGCTCGGCCAAACAACAAGATGGGGACGGTCCTCTAAGAGCCCGTGTGAAGATGCCCCCATGGCGGGCCTATCGGACCCCTACTGAGGGCCTAGCGCTCCCAGCTCGTCCTCACAACTATCATAAAACGCCACAACAATGAAAGACGCACGGCTAACTCCGGCCTCGCCCTCTGCTCTCCACCCCGCCACTGCCCTTTGAAGTCAGTCCGGTTTCTTTGAAGAGGAGAAAACGCCGACACCAAACAAGGGGAAAAGGCGGGTCATTGGCCCGTGTCGCCAGTTATTATAGCTCTCAATGTGGAAAGAAGAAGTGCTGAGAAGTTGAATAAAATCTAACAGTTTAGTGAGCGGACAGAGGCGAGAGATCGTCCGTGACATTTGACGTTGGGTAATGCGTAAACAACATGGTAGAGCCGCCAGTTGACGGGCGGGCGACGGCAAGGAGTGTGTACGTCTGTCCGGTTGTTCAGACTTTGTAGAATGACGACAGACGGATAGTTTGATCAAATTATTTTTTGGGGCGTGCAACAGATCGATTTGTTTGGACGCTGTCTCCAGAAAGCAACAGAACTTTTTTTTAATGAACATTAATTTTAACAAAAGATTTCCTTGATCTGACTAATTACAAGTGCCCGTAACAAAAGATGACCTTGATCTGACTAATTACAAGTGCCCGTAACATTTACTATAATGAACAAATATATGTATATTAATAAAGAAAAACCTGATTCAACGCCAAAATATAACGCCAATATTATTTCCGATAAAAATTAGGCTCTTCAGCAACTGCAACATAGCACACGTAACACTGGATACGTTGTGCCGAAAGCTCAGATCAAAATGACCCACACATGGTGTCTGTGGTGCCTCAGGACTTAACCACCAGGCCAGTTGGCTCCGTTCGATACCGTGTGATTCTTATCTTAAGTATATAGGTACCCAGCGTAGGTGTTTTTTTTTCGTCCCCATAGACACAATTTACACAATCTAAGAGATGGGTTTCCGCCAATTTGGACTGAAGAGGATACAGCATCTTAGCAGGACGACGGAGATGGTCCATAAATATATAGACTGCTCCAAACTTCGGAATCGAACTTGGGTGCCGTGCGTGCAACAGCGAAGCTCCTAACGGCTACACCACGGACCCCGGTACCGTGTGCTTTGACCACTGAGACATCTTGACCTAATCCGACTCGAAGATTCGACTAGTCGGACGAGTTTGCAAAGCACACAAACAGAACGGTGGCGTAGAAAGATTTGACGACTGGCGACGGGAGAGGAGGGCAGGTTGGCTTGTCAAAGTCAAAGAACACAGACTGTCTCCCAGACTTTCTCCTCTCGTTGTGTGTTATTGATTCCACTAGCTTGCCGAGCCGTTTAAAGCTGGCTACGTTTGACTCGCCAAATTAGATAGGGTATAACAGAAATCTTCACATTATAAAAGTGTTCTGGAGTTTAGAATTTGCTGGGGGTGTTTTGGGTTGGGTTTTTTTTTTTAAGTTGAGGAACTGGAAAACGATACGTCAACCTTTCTTTACAACTAGCACCAACAGTTTTGCCACATTTATGACGAGACTAAGATTTCCCTACCACCCACCTACAATTAGTCAGGCCATTTAAAAAATACCTGTGGCTAACCACGGGTGATCCCCACCGCCCACCGAAATGACCAAGTCGCCCACTCGGTGGCGATAATATTGCCCTGGTTGGCAGGCATTGATCTACGGAAGAAAGCAATACTCAAACTTGAATGTGTGGTGGAGAGGGGGTGGGGGTGGGGGTGCGGTGGTGTGGTGTGCTGAAGACGTTAATTGATTGTTGATGTTTTTTGTTGATGTTTTACGTCCTTATCAACATAATTGATTGATTTATTTAGGAGGCAGGCTGCTTAATTCGTATCAGAGCCTACCCAAACAGAGTGGTGTGCTGTACATTGCATTCCAGCTGAAAGGAAAAACACTGGAATATT
Source organism: Aplysia californica (assembly GCF_000002075.1). Classification (NCBI taxonomy): domain Eukaryota; kingdom Metazoa; phylum Mollusca; class Gastropoda; order Aplysiida; family Aplysiidae; genus Aplysia; species Aplysia californica. The sequence goes on along the minus strand of NW_004797728.1, from coordinate 550,595 downwards.
TTGCAGAATATAGTCCATACCCCCCCCGAACTAAACCTAAACAATAACCACCCCCTTGATAAGACAAAACCAAATCACGTAACCCTCCCCACCCCTCCCAAAAAATGATTAAAAAACACCAAAAAAAAGAAACTCAAGAACAAAAAATTAGAAACAAAAGAAGCGAAACCAAAAGTCCCTAAATCATAACAAATCGAGAGAAAATAAACAAAAAAGAAAAATTATACAAAGCTCCATCACCCCCCCGCCCCCATTAAAAAACAAAAACGAAACAAACCCCCCAGAACAACCCCACAAACACAAGCAAAACAAAACAACAGCAACAACATCAACAAAAAAATACAACAATCCTTCACCTCCCCTCCCCTACACACA
>NW_004797728.1:548810-550120 GCF_000002075.1 Aplysia californica | reverse complement strand
CCACAAAAAGACAACAGACAGAAACACAAGAGACCAATATACAGATCCCATGACACTCCTGTAAGTTTAGATGCTATTTACAACAGTGGTCTTTGTCCCGATTTAGAATCGGCGCGGTGTCTTGCAACAGCAGACGAACAAAGTAGAAAGACAATACTCTCGAAACCAGTCATTCTATAGCGCGTGTTTTTGTGAGGTCATCGAGTGCGTTGTGTCACCCACAGAAATGGAATAATAGCATACAGTGAGGTTATTATCTTTCGTTGACAATGCCCAATGCCGAGCAGTTTTAAATGTTCTTACATGATAATGGGATTCATCAGTTCTAAAGCTTCTAACACGGGATCGAGTTGTTTTTGTACGTAAAGCGACCTTTCAGATCATGTCAGGTTTTCTTGTTGTTTATTTTTTCAGGCATGCATCATTGACGCTTTACCTCGTGATAAGCACCTGTTCATGTGATTTTTGTGTGATGATATTTTTTTTGGCCCAGGCAGTCACAAAGTATGGACACTAGATACTTTCTAAATGCACCCCTCCCCCCCACCTTCTATAAAAAAACAACAAAACAAAAACAAACAAACAACCACCCCCCAAAAAAAACAAAAACAAACAGAAAACCCCCCCAACTCCAGTCTCACTGAGTTGTACGTTGGTTATATATATATATACAGTCAAACCTGTGTAAGACGGCCACCCATTGTCAAGGACAAAAGTGGCCGTATAAGACAGGTGGCCGTCTTAGGCAGGACTGATCAAGATAAAGAAAACAAACCATTCCCATCTGAGGCCCCAATCGAAAGTAGCCCCATTATGTTGTCTTTGTTGGTGTTATTGTTGTTAGTTTGTACAGTTAAACCTGTGGAAGACGGTCACCCATTGTCAAGGAGAAAAATGGCCGTATAAGACAGGTGGCCGTCTTAGGCAGGACTGATCAAGATAAAGGAAACAAACCATTCCCATTTGAGGCCCCAATCGAAAGTATCCCCATTGTTATTATCTTTGTTGGTGTTGTTGCTGTTGGTTTGTATTTCGTTTGTAAATTTTATTTTGTCTCTGATTTTGCACGATGGTGACAATAAAACGAAAGACAAGGAAGACCGAGTGCCATGTTAAAACAAACACATGGGTCACCACCACTTGGAGAACGAGGGACGCTTCTGTAACAGGTTCATGTTGACGTCCTTTGTTACTTTGTTACAGACTGGGTAAACAGTGACCACTCATCTCACTTACGATTTGTGTATGAGTTCTGGGCGGGGCTTATGGGTTATGAGGGATCACACGCTTACCTCACTAGCAGCTGAAAA
>NW_004797728.1:547138-548333 GCF_000002075.1 Aplysia californica | reverse complement strand
AGAGAGAGAGAGAGAGAGAGAGAGAGAGAGATAGAGAGAGAGAGACTTGTATTATTTACACGTCATGTGATACCCAAGACTGGGCGTAGACGAATTAGAATTCCTCAAAATTACAAAGTTCTATCTGACATTATTGGACGTTTTAGTTACTAGGACCATGAGGTTATAAATCTATCAAATGCTCTATCTGCTCTATCAAAATCGTAAGATTATTTGGAGTCGTTATCAAGATATTCGAAGAATTGCATTCGAAAAGCTTGACATGTGACACAAGTTTTAAAGTCAGATTTCTTGAAACTACATCGTAGGTACTGAGCAGATAGAACTTTGTAATTTTGAGGTATCGGTATTGATACCCGAGAGTTACAAAATTCTATCTGCTCAGAACCTAGTTTAGAGAAATTTTACATGAAAAAATTTGAGTTTCACGACATGTCACTTTCTTTTTGCGAACGCAATTTTTTGAATATCTTGATAACGACTCCGAATAATCTTACGATTTTGATAGAGCAGATACAACATTTAGTGTCTGACCTCATGGTCTCAGTAACTCAAACCGGCCAACAATGTCAGATAGATTTTTGTCATTCTGAGGTAGCGTTATAATATCCAGGACTGGACACTCCTGACGGAATCCGGGTTCACTACGAAGCGCTCCGATTGGCTCTATTCGGAACCAAATGAAGGTCAAGGGGGGAAACGGTTACACGCGCACTCAGTGTAGAAAGGATTGTGTTTTGCTCTTCATTTACGCACCCATGGTAAGCACCTGCTCAGCGATGCTCTTCATAGAGAGCACAATATTATGGCTATGGCAGTGACTCATTTAGGATGTCATAATTCAAGTCTATGGGTGGCCATGAAGTGCCTCCTTTAGGATAATGATATTATAATTCAAGTCTATGGGCGGCCATGACAGTGGCTGGTCTAGGATATCATGATTCAAGTCTATAGGCGGCCATGAAGGTGCCCGTCTAAAATATTATAATTAAAGCCTAGGGGCGGCCATGATAGTATCCGGTCTAGGATATTACGATTCAAATCTATGGGCAGCCATAATTGTCCTAAAGAAGCATAGTTTAGTCACTGCAGTACCACCGTCGTCTGTGATGTAGCGGTTAGAAGCTTTGCTATCGCACACAGGAGACCCAAGTTTGATTCCCGTGTGGGGAGAAAGTGGAAGGGGGAGGGGGGG
>NW_004797728.1:543158-544856 GCF_000002075.1 Aplysia californica | reverse complement strand
AGAGAGAGAGAGAGAGAGAGAGAGAGAGAGAGAGATTTCAAGCGCATTGACCGTCAAATAAAACCAACAAATAAATAAACAAAATAACAAACAAAATGCATCCGTCTTCTATTTGGCTTCTTTTATTGGTCAAACAGTCATAATTTGAAAGTAGAAAAAAAAACCCAAGAAAGTTCAGGACTAAAAAAAAACGCAATTATATAGTAATTTTGATTTTACATTATATGTATTTTACAATGATATTATAAAATCAGCTTTTGTACTGTACGTATGTGTAGCCGAAATGATTATAAATCCCTTGAAATCGCGAGAGAATCTATCTGCTAATCAACTGCTGAGGAATTTTACAGTAGAGGATCTTAGACTACCCTGGTTCAGTATGTTGTTACGAAATCCAAACAAACATCCGAGGTTCAAATCTGAGTGGAGGCCCCCGCTACGTTTTCACATTTTTCCCCAACGATTACCGCTGGACCGAGTGTTTGGTTTTGTCAGATTTGTCAGATTTGTCAGATTTGTCAGATTTGTCAGTTTTGTCAGATTTGTCAGTTTTGTCAGGGTTTTTTTCTCAGTTTTGTCAGATTTGTCGGTTTTGTCAGTTTTGTCAGACTTTTCAGATTTGTCGGTTTTGTCAGTTTGGTTTTGTTTGCTTTTGTCAGATTTGTCGGTTTGGTTTTGTCGGTTTTGTCGGTTTTGAGTTAGCCAGATGCCCTCCATGAGAAAGACAAAACCGATGAATACCTTCAATAACAAACGCTTTTGTTTTCAATGTCGAGAGTCGGGCAATTTGTTTGGGCAGTTGGTCTATTTATAGTGTGCTCTGAAGCCGCCAGAAACCGAGCCGAACCGAAACGAATCTCCAGTGAGCACCGCCTTTAAGATGCGGAGAGTGGAGACATTTCAGGAAACAACAGAAGGAGTGGAAGGTCCTCACGGGAAGGGAGAAAAGTTTCATCTAGTGTCTTTTGTTTTAGTTAGAGTTTTACGGTCTTTGCAACACATATAGGTCATATGGTTGCCAAAGGCTAGATGTGTTACTAGAGAGTAAAATCATCGTCATCTAGTTTCAGAACTGCGACAGACATCGGCGATCATAGTTCTCCATTCATTTCCTTTGTTCGAATGCTCTTTAAAAAAAAGCTACGTTTCCCTGATCTTTCCCCGTTACCACAGACAGTAACATACAATAACAAAAAGGAGGAGAGAAAAAAAGTCGTGTGACAATTAGCCACTCCCCTTCGTCTGTGGTGTAGGTGTTGACTGTCGCGCGCAGGAGAAGTGAGTTCGAGTCCTGAAAGGGGAGAAATGTTATCAAGTCACCCAAATTTTTCTTGTGGGATTTTGTATCTCTCTGAGCCCAGGGTTGACCCTGACAGGCAGGTTTGAAGTTTTCCTCCTAAATGATCTAAATTGTACCGATACGGGCGTAAACAGGGAAACAAGTGAGTAGTTCAAAACTAGTGTCACATTCATGGCACACACACACACACACACACACACACACACACACACACACACACACACACACACACACACACAAAGGGTGAACATTTCTGTCTCTTAGCTCATTGTCACAACTTTGAATCGTTGCAAATTGTGAGGAACCTGCCCTAGACGGCTGTTCACTGTCAAGGAGAAAAGCGGCCATTTTAGACAGTTGGTTCTTTTGGACAGAGTCATTATAGTATATAAACCACC
>NW_004797728.1:540919-542924 GCF_000002075.1 Aplysia californica | reverse complement strand
GTGCTGTTTGTATAGGTGGTTGTTTTGTACAGATGGTCGTTAGAGCAATTTTAACTGTATCATACTGCGAGTGTTCTACGCCCTGAGAAACACAACATAGATCTGATGTGTGTAAATAGGAGGCTGGCTATCTCTAATTATAACAATTCTGTCGTCCTCAGTGGAAGAACATGACGATCTCTAAAGTCTTGATTGTAATTGCTCATATTATCAACACGCTCATTGCGTGTTTTAAAACAATGGCAATTGAGCCCTTAATAAAAAATGAAGGATCTCCGACAATCCACCTTGAAACCCCCCCCCCCCCAGATGATTAAAGTTTTAACAATAATGAATTAGGCTAACATGTTACAATAAATATATACGTAATACCCAACACTATCATGAGCACCTTTTTCTACTAACCATCTGGTGTCATTCTGATAAAATGTTGGCTGGGGGCAAACAGTAGGAGTCTTGCTGATTCGACTCTGCCTGTCAGGGCCAACTATGGCTCTTGTGTGGTTTGCTCCTTCTTTCCTATCAAATATCTATCGTCCTTATCTCCCCATCTTCTTTTTTATGTTTGTTACTCTCTTGTAACACATCTAATGTTCTGGCGCCCATATGCCCCTATGCAGTTGCGAGCGCCGTAAAACCTCTACTAAAACTAAAACTAAACTATGGCTGAGTTGGATGTAACAGTGAGACAAAGTCCCTCAGTCTGTCCCAGCGGTCACTGCAAGCCGCCACTTCACAACACAAGTGGAACAGAGGGCTCTCGTGGCCTACAGGTTAAGCTGTTCGCCTCTCATTCAATAGGTCCTAGGTATGAATCCGGATAGCGAAGAACCCTTTTCTTCTCTAAAATTGTCTCCTTTCGCCTCCTTTTCTGCACTTTAGCAATGTTCCCGTTGTCTGCTTTCGTCTCCATTTTCTGAACCCACCCTTCACCTCCTTTGCTCCCTCCTCTGGACTCCTGGCTCTTTTTGCAGCATTTCTACTGCTACTCTGTGGATCCTTATAGCTGTCTATCAGCCACACCTCTGATCTTCTGGTAGGTAAGATCTACGCCTAGCCTTCTCGGGCAAGGGCTAAAAATCTCGGAGGTCCCGTGTGCAAGCTGTGCACATTATGGATCCCTTGGTGGTCCAAATTGATAACCGTAGGCTTCGACCGCCTCCCGGGCAAACTTCAAAATTTTCTACCAATTGAAAATGTTTGGTGTGTCCCACGCGCTCATATGACCTTAAGTTGCGAGTGCCATAAAACACTTTAAAAAGCGAAGAAATGGAACAGAAACAGTCCCGAGGGTGAAAGGTCGCAGTGGGTGGTTGGTGGTTGCTCGGGTGTGGTTTGCTCCTTCTTTCCTATCAAACATCTACTGTCCAGATCTCTCCTACTTCTTTTCTATGTGTATAATACTCTCTGGTAGCAACAACTCCAATCTTCGGCCTGTTTACTTGTTGTATTACCTACTTGTGCTACAAGTGCCGTAAAGCTCTAATAACTGAAATGAGAAGTTGCTTGCCGAGATTAAAAAACACATGTACATGAATCCTCTGCCTTGGCAAAAACAAGAAAGAACAAAAAGGAAAAAAAAAGGTAAAAAAAAAAATTGGTCCATATATTTGCCGGTCTTGGCGCGCGGGGAAAAAAAAAGGAATGTTCTTTTTTCGCCTCTCCGGCCAAATTAGCGAGACCGTTGTTCACAGCCAAGACCAGGCCCTTCATCGCACAGGTGGTTGCTGTGTTCATTAAGCGCCATGATTACCCGCGCCGCCTGGCGGACTTGAAGAGGCGAGGTGTAAACAAAGGGGAAGGAACTCGCTGTGTACACCTCGGTAAATACTCTCGTTTGTTTTTGAGCGGGCTTGTCTGGGCCGGCGTCACTGACAAATGCTCGGGACCCGAGGGATGTTGTCAGCTGTCCAAGCCCATGCGGACCCAGATATGTTTTCTCAACAGTCCCCTCGGCCATGCAGCACAGAAGCGCTTCAGTGCTTGAGTTTTTTTTTATTTTATT
>NW_004797728.1:534907-537147 GCF_000002075.1 Aplysia californica | reverse complement strand
CCCCATTTCCAAACCATTACTATTTTATCTAGCACACATTTATGCATCCCCTCCAAAAAAAAACTCACCTCTTTCACCCCGGCCCGTTCATCTCTTCCCCTCCACTAATCTCTTCCCCTCCTCCAATATCCCTTCCTCCCCTTCATCTCCTCCGTCCATCCCTCGACCTTTCACCTCCCCCCTTTGTCCCCCTCACACACCGCCCACTATAATAACCCCGGACAAAATCAAGCAGCTGTATAAGTACACAGCAGAAAAAACCAACGTCCCTCCTTCTTTACTTTAAGGTGGGTGCACATCACACACTCGTCCGACTGCTGGAGTCGGAATCAAATCGCATCGGTTCAGAAACTCAAAAGAACAGTATAGATTATGTCGATTACTACGTACAAACATCTACACAAAGCAAAAGAAGAGTAAGGTAAATTGTTGATTTGTGATGCTTAAAAAACAAACAAACCCCGAAGATAATAAAAGAATACGATGTTTCAGTTTGGCATTTATCCCAGAGTCAGACCTCGCTTTCCCCTTTATCACCACAACAGTATAATTACGACATGACGAATTAAACATTTATCTGGGCGCTTTTACGTCCCTACCGACACAATTTAGATGACTTCAAGTAATACGTTATTAAGAGGCAATTTAAAACGACGTATCGTCTCTGTGAATCATCATTGTCGTATGTAAAAAACAAAAAATGTTCAAGAGAAGCAAAACATGTATCTTCTCGCTCACGACAGTATCTCAAAACAAAATTTTCAATTTGTCTAAATCCTTTTCTACCATAAAAAGAGGAATGAGGTTAGGACCAATCAATGCGCCTCATCAAACCCTATAACAATCTTCATTAAATTATAATTTTGTTCGAAATTTTGTCATACGACAATGTTGAATGATTCGACGATCTATTTAAAGAAATCTCCTGAACGAAAAAGCCTCTGAACCCCCCCCCGAAATAATTACAACTAGCCTAAAAGTACTTGAGTGGGAAGTTAGCGGGCACTCTGGTGTGGTTTGCTCCTTCTTTCCAACCATTCATCTGTTACGCGTACCTCTCTTCTTTCTTTTCTTTGTACGTCACTCTCCAGCGAAACCTCTAATCTTCGGCGCCTTTATGGCCTGTTTGTTACTGCAGGTGCTTTAAATCTGAAACAAAAGTACATGTCCAAATGATTGTCCTTTTTATACAAACGCAGAAAAATCGAACAAGAGTGCATTTCACTTAAGATTTGTTCGTGCAGCAAGTGGAAATCGTATGCAGAGTCAGTGCCTGCTTCCCGCGCGGGAGTCCTTGAGTAAATACAGAAACTGTTCCTTTAGAGGATGCACAAAAGGTTTAATAAACCCTTTAACAAGCTTCCCCAATATGGACCTATTTTCCAGTCGCCATTTTGTATTCATACGCGACAAAGCAGCTGTCAAATACAAAAAAAGTGCGGCATTAAGCGGTCCCTACTTTGTATTCATCCGTCGTTAAAGCGTATTATGACGGGCACAATTGACAATATCATCTTGACTCCGGGACTTCGTTGAGCGACCGACAAAGCCTATTATCATCTCGTAAAATACCTGTGTTCGCCAGATAATATCTTTACTTCAGTTTTCACTCGTCGCCATTAACTGTGCATCAGCCATAGCGTGTTTGGGGGAGCCATTTTTTCCCCTCCCGCCTCCTGTCTCCCTTCGCTGGTTTCTGAAGCCGCCAATTTCTGACGCGGGGTGGTAAAGTGGTATATACCGCGTGCACTAAACAGGCATGCATCTTTTTATTTCCAGCATTTCGGCACTCCTATTTATATGACCTATTTGGGGTGAAAGGGCCATAAAACTTGTTCTAAAATTAAAATTAGGATACATTTTTCACCAGCATATAGCACAAGATGCCGTGCGGGTTTCTGCACGACTCATTAAAAAAATCTAAATCTACATGTATTTTTGAAAAAAAAAGGGGGTGGGAAAAGGAATAATCTCCCCCCCCCCCACCCCGGCGGGCAATAGGATATACACTCTCAAAGACATAAAGACAAAAAAAAACCCCTCTCCCACAACAAAGATTTATTCCTTAAAAGAGAGTTACCAGGCACCACAGAATGACATACACTGCAACCACTCAGCTGTATGCATTTTTCGATTCCCAACAAGGCTTACAATAAATGGTCAACATCTTAGTCTTATTATGAAAAAACAACAACAACAGAAAGAATAAAAAAAACCTTCCCCCCCCCCACCCCTCTTTG
>NW_004797728.1:527495-532943 GCF_000002075.1 Aplysia californica | reverse complement strand
CCCCACACACACACAGAAAGAAACCCACTCAGCCCCCACCACCCTCCCACATTCAGTGAAATCCCCCACAAAGCTACTGAGATCTGACGACTCGTGAAAAGGCGATTAAATTGTAATCCTCATCAGCTATTATAGTATATAATTACGCCATTAGCCAGCCACACGGACACCTGTACTCGACTCCCCTCAATTTACCACCGTCGACGAGGCAGGTTAACATTTCAACTCGTTTTCCAGACCAGACAAGGTTACAAAAACGCACAACTGAGTGAAGAAAGTCGCTGTAGAAGTAAATCACTTCGTTTTTTTCTCCCCTTTCTTCTCGGGGTGAGATCGTTTGTAATGTGTGCTAATGTCTTGGGTGATTACCATTCAAATACACATCTGGAATGGGATTTTAACTGCTACATAGTTTTAATTATAAAAACACATTAAAAAGTAGGTACTTAGCAGTAATTCTTTCTTTCTTCTTTAAATCGGTAAGGAGGCCCCATTATATTTTTTTCTTGAATAGATGAAGCCAAAAGAACGACAGAGTGAACTGGGGTGTACTCTTTCTTTCTTTCTTTTTTTAAAGAGGGGTTCTAAAGTTTATATGGGTAAGATTTAAAAGGCTTAGGGGTTTGATATTCGGGCTCAGGACAGTTGTTGGCGTATAAAACTAACTAGTGCACATCCAAGCGCTTACGCTGTGACTTAGTCTGGCTTACGCTGACTGGTTTCGCTGCATGCTGGAATTAAAACAAGATTTGACCCCAAACCCCCGGCATTTCACCCGAACCCGCCTGAATCGCGGGGGATTTGGAGTCGGTGACATTCCCTATTGTGTGTGAGTCGGGCCTGACCTAGTCCCGGATTGTTCTAGGTCTCTGAGATTTGTGTGTGAGTTGTGTTTAATTGTTGAATTTAATTTTGTCAATATGGGGATGGTGTTCTAGTGGTTAGGCTCTCTCTCTCTTTTTTTTGGTAAGTGTTTTACGGCGTTCGCAACTGCATAAGGTCATATGAGCGCGCAGGAAACATTGAACATTTTCAGTGGGTAGGAAATTTCCGGGTGACGGCCAAAGCCTACTCTTGTCGATTTTTGGACCATCAAGGGATCTTTAACGTGTGCAACTTGCCCACGGGACCTCCGAGATTATTCGCACTTGTCCAAGAAGGTGCCTACCATAAGATCAAAGTATGTCTGAAAGACAGCAAAAAGAAGGAGCCTATGAGTAGCAGTAGAAAGTCTGCAGAAAGAGTCAGGAGCCCAGAGGAGGGGCAAAGGAGGTGAAGAGGTGGGGGCAGAAAGTGGAGACAAAAGCAGAAGACAGAAAGTAGTTAGAGAGCAGGAAAGGTTGTGAAAGGAGGCAATTTTAGAGAAGAAAATTTTCCGTCGCTATCCGGGTTCGAACCCCTGACCTATTGAATGAGAGGCAGACATCGTTACCTCTGCACCACGAGAGCCCCCGCACCTCCTTTCCCCGCGACAATGCTACGCCGTTTATGTATGTATAACAGGAAAATAAACATACAAAAATACCAAAAACAGAAAGAAAAAAAAAGAAAGAAAGAAACTGACAAACAAACAAACAAAATAACAAACACACAAACAAACAAAAAGAATCTAAACCGAAACCAACATTCTTAAACAAATAAAGCAGAAGAAAGCCCCAAATCCTTCAATAATATAGCTTCGCCTTCAGAGTGCCCTATTTCTTCGGCTGGCTGCTAAAATTATCTAAAATGAATTTTTTAAAAATCTTAATTTAAAAAAAAGTGCTCTTCCTTATTCTGGAGTATCAGTTTCATGTGCTCAATACATATTTTGGCGCTATTTAAATTTCAAATGTTGGGAGGGGGTAGAAACAAATGCAAAGTGTTGGTACAACTGTAAAAAGTATAAACGGTTTTTTAAGAAACTCTCTCTTGCATAATTTTGCTTTCTGAGCACAGCTAGCCGATGATTTATGTGTGTAGAAGAACGTTGAACGCCATCGACAAACCAGAGATCAGCCACAACATCCCAGCTAGGGTGGGCACACGCTGACTGGCTCACATACAGAAAGAGACATTCCTTCTTGCCTGTGTGAATCGACCTAACGTGCGCGGATTAAAACATCCAAGAAGTCCAGAGATTAGATAGTCACTTAACCACAAATATAAACGTCTCGGGTATAAAGGGGGGCCAAGGGAGCCAGCATAAATCTCAACAACTGAACAAATCTAAGGATTAGCCGGGTATACGCGGGCGCTCCGTGGCTTTTGTGCGGCTTTTGGACGGGACGGACTGTGGAGATAATTAAAGGTTGAAGCTGTCAACTTTTATCATCCGGTTTCTGCTTGTGTACGTGACCAAAAAAACCCAACAAAAAACGTCGTAGATTTTCCTTCTTGCCCTGATTGTGCTGCAGCTTGAAAAAATAAAGGTGGTTTTACACCCTCATTGACCCAATTTAGATGATTATTTAGGAGGTTTTAAGGTCAACCCTGGCTGAGGGGGATACAACATCTCTGCAGGAAGACGAAGTCTCGATAAAAGCTCTCTCCACTAAGGAATCGAACTTGGGTGCCCTGCCTGAGACAGCGAAGCGCCGAACCGCTCCCCCCCCCCCCCCAGGGCAGTGCTACTGACTGAAGTTATCTTTAGGCCATTCCCAAAAGGGGGATATCAAAATGTTCTTATGCAGAGTAGAATAGTAAATTGGCTGATTTAATAATGTCATGCTCATACTATGCCGGAACAACATAAGGGGAACTGCTGCTTTTTCTTTCCTCATCCTTACTATCGTCATTTTCCCTCTACTTCTGTTGTATGTTTGTCAGTCTCTTGTGAAGTGCTATTTCCGGGATGCCTTGATAGTGGAAGCAGACTTTGTGCTGTTGAGGCTAGAGAGGTGAGCAGAGTGAGCCCAATTCCCCGTTTGGACTTCTCTGTTGACATCCTCCCTTTGGCGTTCATATATGACCTTATGCAGTTGCGAGTGCCATAAAAGCTTACTAGAACTTTTTTTTAAAAAGCACCCAACCGCTACACCATAGACCCCGGAGTGCAGTTTTGGAGGAGATTTTTGTTGCAGTACAGGAACCAGTCAAGGGAACTCGAAGAAAACTTTTAAAAAAAGTTTTAGTAAAGGTTTTACGGCGCTCGCAACTACATAAGGTCATATGAGCGCCAGAAGATTAGAGGTCTTACAAGAGAGTAACAAACATAAAAAAGAAGAAGGGGAGATAAGGACGATAGATGTTTGATAGGAAAGAAGAAACAAGCCACACCAGAGCTCCCATCCCCACTGAGAGTCTTTAACACCTAAACAGAAAGGGCTGCAGAGTTGGCCTACCTACAGTACAACCGTGTTTCTCCCCTCCACGCTCAACGGCAACAGAGGATGACAAACAGAAAAATAGAAAAAAAGCAACAACAGCAACAACTACAAATAGAGAGAGAGAGAAATTAAAAAAACCCACCCTCATAGAAACATCGAAACAAACAAAATTGAAGGGAAGTACACTCTAGAATAAGCAGCCGAGGTGTCATGTTGTAAGTTGTCTTGTCTTCGTGTGTCGCACCTCTTGTGCCAGCTCTGTATGTAGGAGACATCTCACTCTCCCGTCGCCTGGCCTCAGTGTTCCCGCCCCATGCTGTCCACTCGATGAGGGCGTAGGGGACACGCCATAATGATACAGACTTCAACATAAGTTAAGGACCACTTGCAAACACTCTGAATGGTCTTCTTGGGTCGACCTGCACGTGGGCGTTCTTGGACTGATTCAGTGGCTTGATGGCGCTGCCTCAAGCGGACAATGACAGGGTGCGACACTGCAAGCCTTCTGGCAACTTCTCGGGCTCCAACTCCATCCTCCGGCCATGCCATAGCTCTGGCACGATCAAAGTCTGTCAGCTTTTGTCTCAGTGGCATATTGATGCGATACTGGATTTTGCGCAAACGGTGGCTTATATTGCCACCAAAGAGAGCACAGTTCGAGACCGTACGTCTGTGTATAACGTGCAGCAGAAATTTTAAGGGATGAATGTCCGTGGTGTTGCACACAAGTCGCTGAAAAACAGCAAATTTGGCTAAAATTCTCCTAGGATTTCCGTGCCACATGTGGAGGTTTTGCCCCTTTAGGAAGATTTGCAGTACGTATGGGAAATCCATAAACACTTTCAAAGCAATAAAAAAAAAATTGAAACATTCCTTGCTGTTTTTTTTTTTTCGGATTAAAAAAAAATCAAAGTTCCCTGCCAAAGTGGTCCTTAACTTATGTTGAGGTCTGTATGTCCCATCAGTAGGAGTACAAAGTCAGTGTTGTTCCACAATTCCAACTGTATTACTAGTATGCACATCTGAGGCCAAAACAGCTGCTGGACATGCACGGCTCGTACCTCTATAAATAAATCATTGATGGTCAGTGCACATCTGAAGCACGAATTTGCGTATTATACTATAGTATGTGTGTTGTTGTGTTTTGGGGTTTGAGAAAAAGACGACAGAATTAAAAAGGAGAGGGGAAACGAGAACGTTCGTTATATTATCCTTCTTATATATAATATGTAATAGTCTTGACAGACCCATTTAGAGAGCAGTAAAACACAGATGGCAGAAATCGTATGAGGCTTTACAAATCAGTGATATTGAAGTTTAGAAACTATGATTGTACAATGAAGTTATGCTTCTTGTATACAGCCCCTCCCCTCCAAAAAAAGCAAACCCCCCCCCTCTTCTCTCCCTACTGCCATACATTCCACTTCCCCTACAAACTCCCGGCAAGTCCTGTTACTACTGTTAGGCTTTTTGTCTGAAATTATAATAATACAATATCAACGGAAGCCAAAAGAATGGATTTCCCCCCCCAAAACTAAACAAAACAAAACAAAAGCACCCCCGCCAACAACAAAACAACAACAACAAAACAACAACAACAACAACAATCAACAACAACTACAATAAACAAACAAACAAAATAAAACAAAAACCAACAACAACAACATACAAACAAAAAACCGTCACAAAAAAAAACAAGAAAAGAAAACAAAAGAACAGCGCTTCTTCAAGCATTGAGGAATAACAAGACTGTGCGTTTTCAATAAGTTAATAAGTCTGACTTTGTTGGGTGGGGCAATGTACAAAAGACTGAACAACGCCCTCGTTAAAGAAACATCTCTGAGGTATACCGCCACCTCAGAATGACAAAGTTCTATCTGACATTTTTTGGTCTTTTTGATTTACTAAGACCAAGAGGTCAAAAGCCAAATGTTCTATCTGCTCTATCAAATACATTAGATAATTCGGAATCGTTATCAAGACATTTAACGAATTGCATTCCAAACACGTCAAATTTCTCAAAACGCGGTACTGAGCAGATGGAACTTCGTAATTCTTTAAGGTAGCGACACGTTACATATAGGACTGTGTATTTGTGCTGCCGTTGATGTGCGTGTTTGTGTGTGTGTGTGTGTGTGTG
>NW_004797728.1:526098-527133 GCF_000002075.1 Aplysia californica | reverse complement strand
GGAAATTAAAACTATGTATGGATAAGGGACATTGTGAAATGGTAGACAGAAATGTAACGCCTCGATCAATACTCTTAAGCTATTTAAGAAACGGGACCTCCAAGTTTAATGTCCATCTCCGAAAGTGTCGAGCCAAATAGGAAATTTGTGTAAAGTGCCTTTCCCAAAGGACACAACGTCGGACCGAGCTGAGATTCGAACCCCCGAATAGATAAGGAAGTTACGCTTCTGTTTTGAAGTGTCCCAAAATAGCGTGTCTAAAAGCGCGGCTGTCTTCAACTTCACTAAGTTAAATAGTTGTCATTCCGTGAGGGGTATCCATTTGCTCTAAATATAGGTCAGTCACAACCAGTTACCGGTATCTTTACTCAAAGACTTATACCCCTAGATCGAACACTGTCATGGCCGTCACTCGTAGTTCGCAATAAAGATTTTGTTGCGAAGCTTGTGCACCATGAGGTGAATTATTATGACGAAATGAAAGACAAAACACCAGTGTCGTTATAGTAAAACACTGACGGTCCTGTTACCCTTTCACCCTTCGTGTGGCTCAAATCGTGCGCTCCACAGTGCTCCGGAAATACTGCAGAGTCTATGATCGTGTATAACAAGATAGTTCACTCCTCTCTTTGAGCCAATTACAAAATGTCCTCAAACTTCGAAAAAGTGCGGACTTTGCGGACAGAGTTACCTTGCTGGTGAGAGAAACAATAAAAATGGAACTAACAAACTATGCTGTTCCTATTTTCTTCTGGCTGGATAAACGAAAAAGAGCTTCAAAATAAAGACTGCGGTGCCAACTGAAGCAATGCGCGGACTTCCGTGGACACTTTTTGGGCCGAGTAAACTATCTTATTATGTACGATCGTTGATAGCATGCGTCGTAAGGTTTCCCTTCCTTGCAAAAACATGTTATGTGCCCAAGTGACAACTAACTCTGCCTCAGACTCAAAACACGGAAATATTTTTCCAATACATAGATTTGTTTTAAAAGGTTGAGCAATTCAAATTAGCTGGTTCTTTCTTTTGAGGTCG
>NW_004797728.1:524748-525998 GCF_000002075.1 Aplysia californica | reverse complement strand
TCTAAACACAAGCAGTTTAGAATATACAAAGCAGGAAAAAGTAAAGTACATTTAATGAGATGTCAAAACTTCTATTAATTATGTCCACCAAATGCAGGAAGCGGCCGTGCCCCGCTCAGCGTTTCAGGTTCATTGATTGGCGAACCACTTAGTGATTAACAAATATGTTGCCACATCTTTCTTCTTCAAGTGCCAGATCTGCAACAGACATCGGTGGGCATGGTTCGCTACTCATTATTATTTTGTCCCGATCTTCTCCCATCAACCATCTGTTCTCACCATCTGCTCAAGTCGTCTAGCTCACGGTAACTTATTCGTGGTCTACTTTTGACTCATCTGCCTTCTGTTTGCAACTTGAGAACAAGACGTCTCGGGCTTTAATGTCGAATTTTTAAATCCTGCATCCTGGAGGTGTCATCTCTGACTCAGAGGTTGACGTGTAACGACCCTCCATCTTTCACAGTCGCGAGCTGCCGTTGCACATTCCGTTATACCCAGGCCAGTTCATGCTCTTTTTTTCCTGTAGTCCACCGATGTTATTCTTTGCCTTCCTCTGGTTCTTCTGCCCCAGATCCTTCATTCAAGCACCTCTTTCACAATACTCTCGTGTCGTTTTAAGTGGCCAAAGTATTGTATTTTCCTAAATTTTCTTTTATTCAGCAGGGTTTGTCTTTTATTGAGAATTTGCCACACCTCATTGTTCGATTGTTGAATACAGTACGAAAAAAATAGTTTGTTCGCCAATGTCTGGTGCTGACTAGTGCATCATCCGCAGAGGAGAATACTCGTACATGTATTTGCTCACCGAAATAGAAAAAATAAGGGTTACGATGACTTGTGGTTTCTGCTTTGGCCAATGAGACCATTTCAGGAAGGAAAGTATTTACCACATTGTGAGCATTTAAAAGATTCATTTAAACATGTGGATGTCAGCAGCTTACAGGCTTCTCTCTTGGCTTCAGTATTTCTAATTCGTGAAGCCTCATAGTGGGATTTCTGCCATCTGTGTTTGCTGCTCTCCAAATGGGTCTGTCAGGATTATTCAATATAGAAGAAAAATATAAAGCACGTTCTCAATTCCGCTCCTGGTTTGTTGCATGATCCTTGTAAGAAGTACACTATGTATTACTAGTACGGACCCCTCTCGAGGTATAATTATGTTTCTTCACCACAGAATTCTACACTTATAGAACGGGAACTGTACCACGTGACCTGTGAGGAATTGAAGACCGAAAACAATGGCGTCTTGA
>NW_004797728.1:521460-522265 GCF_000002075.1 Aplysia californica | reverse complement strand
CATGTTTTAGTTTCAATTCCTCACAGCGAATCGACGATCGCGAAGAGGGAGTTCCGCTTCTATAAGTGTAGAATTCTGTGTTCTTCACTTAATGACTTCTCCTATCTCCACCTCAAACCTATAGCGTCTTAATCTCCCTGTGGTCTTCACAGAGAGTCATACCCCCCTCCCCGCCAAATCCTACCCCAAAGTCCAACTCCAACTCCCCCACCCCACACACACACTCTCCCTGTGGTCTCCACATATCGCCATACAACCCCCCCTCCTCTCCCCCCACCCCCACTATCTGTCTGTAAGCAGATCATGATCTATATATCGATTCCCAGATGCCCCAAACTTCACACACACCCGCTATAGGCTATCGTTCCCTTGTACAGCAAGGATCTTTGGATCTACCAAGAAGGTTATACAATAAGGTCTTTGGGATCTACCCCTCCCCCGGGACCTCCTCGAGTGTGTCTCGCCCCCTGATTAGAGCGCTCGTTGAACCTGTTTTATTGCCGGTCTGGCATTGTCTAGTTGAGCCATCTGCTCCGTCTGTTCACTTGTCTGTAATCGTAGATAATGAGACAGTTTTTTGTTTGGCTCGTGTTTACCTCTTGGCCTTCTTATATACCCACCGTGATTATTGATTTTTGTTGTCTTACTCTAAATCCTGTTAGTATCTTTGTTTAACTATGGATTTATTCAATTTTTGCAATGAATTTCATTTATGAAAGTAGAAGATACCCACTGCTCGACCGTTCCTACTTGTACCGGGGTATGAGGTTGAATGTGTGACCCCCCCCCCTTCTTTTTTTAAAAT
>NW_004797728.1:514703-518193 GCF_000002075.1 Aplysia californica | reverse complement strand
CCCCCCTTTCCCTCTTTTTGACATGAAAAAAAGGAGAAGACCAAGGAGAATGGTAAATAAACAAAACCCAAAGTACGATTGCTACCACCAGCCAGAAAATCCTTCTCCTCCCAGTCTTCTCTCATATAATATGATACAAGAGGAATTTCTACATTCTCTTCTCTCCCTCCCTCCCTCCCCCCCTCCAGTACTGCTCTTCCTACCATATGGGAGTATGGCGTAAGGAAAAAATAAATAAAAAAAGGGAATAAAAAAAGAGAAAAAAAGGAGGGGGGAGGCAAGGAAGAAGAGAAGAAGATTTTTAACCGATACGGAAGAGATGAATTAATAAGAACGTAACAAAGGCGAAGTGAAGGGGAGACAAGGAAGGTAGATATGGAAGGGGAAGGGAGGAATGGAGGAGGAAGGGAGGGTGGGAGGCAGAGGTGAAAAGGGAGAGATGAAGACGGAGAGATGAGGAGGGAAGGAGAGAGGAGGGAGGGCGAGAGATGTGGAGGGAGAAGGAGGGGGGAGGAGAGATCAAGAAAAGGCCCGAAAAGGGAGACGGACGGCGTCCGAAGCGAAACCCCTTAAAGTGCCGTATCTTCCACACTCCTGCATTTGCGGCTAATTCCCCGAAAACGGTTCAAAAAGAACATCAGAGACCCCGGCCTGTATCTCCTGTCAGTGTGTTCTAAGCTTCCATCTTTTGTTTTATTGCCACACGCTTTTTGGCCCCCTCTTTGTCTCGGAAGGAATAAGCAATTCTCGAGCAAGCAGTTTATGCGCCGTTTCTTTTTGCATAATGGACGCCCTCTCTTTTGTGGTGAGCTAGTTTTTTGTGGGTTTTGATACATGTGCCACGTATTAAGTGCATTGTCAAAGGATTTTCTATCTTAGGGGATGCTTTGTGGGGGCTGGGCGGGGCCTACTATGTCGACCCCCTCTCTCTGTAGCGAGTGTCGTCAGTGCTTGATATTGACACGTCTTCAGCTACAGCCAAAATTGTTTCAAACGGCCACCCATTGTCGAGGAGAAACGAGGCCTTCTTAGATAGGCAACCGACTTAAAGAGTGACATTGTAAGGTTAAGGAAATAAAACTCGTGCAAGGGAAAAGAGGGCAGGGTGGGAGGTGGAGGAATGGTTTGGGGGGGGGGGGGGGGAGTGATTGTTTGTACATATGATTGTTGTACACAGGTCGCTACCTCAGAATTACAAAGTTCTAACCGTACAGTACATAGTTTTGAGAAAATAAAAGTTGAAAATTTTGAGTTTCACAATAATATGGTCAACCTTTTGCGAATGCACCAGTTTTCTAAATTAATTATTTATGTAACATGATGCAACTTGAGTTGTAACAGGGGGGGTTTTAAGTCATTTTGACTGTGATTTTTTCCCAGATACAGAGTATCCCGTTTGCAGATAGAATTTTGTAATTTTCAACAAAGCGTTCAGAGCTCAGAATTACAAAGTTTTATCTGCAAAATCGGGAATCTCTGGTTTTGGCCCCAAGAGTAATGAAATACCAATAGTAACTTTCTATGGGTTAGGGATAGGGGTAGGGGTAAGGATAGGAGTAGGGTAGGGCAAGGATTTCAGGATTGTAGAATAGTAGTAGGGTAGTATAGTAATATTTGGGGCCTAAACCGGATTATCCCGAAAAATCGCTGGTGTATTTAGTTTATATTGAGTACTTTGGTATTGTCTTATCTTGTTTTTTCTATAAATTCAGTTAGCCATTTTCTCGCTAGTTTTACCTCTGACAGCAGATAACCCCCACTTTCTTCAATCGCCAATATCTCGACTTCTTTTCAAGATAGACGTGTATTTAAAAAATGATGAAGAAAAACAAGGTAAATAAACAGACTTAAAGATGACAGCAATAACTTTACATGACCTAACACTGACGAGCGTCTGATTCAAACATAACGTAACACAAATCTTCTCTTGCAGATAGAACTTTCTAATTCTGAAAAGATCTTCCAGTATTCAGATAGAACAATGTAATTCTGTTGATATCCTGATAACAACTTCGATTTTATCTTAAAATTTTTATAGAACAGACAGAACATTTGGTTTCTGACTTCATGGTCCTAATGTTAACTCAAAAAGACCAAAATGTCAGATAGGACTTTGTAAATCTGAGGTAGCGAGGTGGCAGGAAGAGAAAGTTTGGCACGAAACCAGTACGCTATTTTCTATGACGTTCAAGTGCCGTTTTTTGTGACAACGTAATTTCTTTTATTAGTTGAAATCATCCCCTCTCTCTCTCTCTCTCTCTCTCTCTCTCTCTCTCTCTCTCTCTCTCTCTCTCTCTCTCTCTCTCTCTCTCTCTCTCTCTCCCCTCTTTCCCCCTCCTCTCTCTCTCTCTGCCTCTGTTCTTGTCTACATCCTTATATCTGTTCCCCAACCTTGTCTACGATGCCACCTGGGTAAGTGAAAGAACCAGTTGTGTCACAACTCGGTGGAATAATGCGCTCGTCAACTTTTGAGCAAGTGGAGTTAGTGGTGGAATCTTAACGATTGTTCATTTGTCTACATTTTAAATTAACTCCCATCCCCCAACCCATCTTTAAAAAAAAATAAAAGTCAAGATATTTGCCACTGAAGGAGGTGGGGATCGCCTGATTTCTCAGGTAAAATAAGCCAAAAAATTGGCCACAAAGATTGTTATCTTCCAATGGTCGAGGCTTCTTGGAAACTGAAAATGTATAGATCTATTATTATTTTTGTGCCTTTAATGAACATTTTTCAGTAAAATCCCCTCCAAAAGTATTTTTAAAATAGACATAAGCGCTGTTGATCTAAAGAAAACATTTTCAATCAATGAGAATTTCCAAACCGGTCGAAAAAAGCCCGTATGTTTGATTACTTTATTTTGACAAGCGCCTGATTTCCCCACGATGCCCCAAAATTTCCTCGTTTTGGTGTTCCCTCCATGATGATCTGACCCCCGATGGTGGCTGACTCACGACTAGAACCACGCCGGGCGTCTTGGCGCGAACCAGGAAACGACACATGAAGTTTTTTGGGACTCCTGAATCGACAAAAAGGTCTTGCACATTTAGCTCTCACTGGCAAAATTGAAGGCAAACGAGGGAGGGGTAGGCCCAGAACAATCTACTTGGGAAACCTAAATAAATGGGTAACAGGGAAAGATCAGGGTAACGTAGCTTTTTTGAGAGCATCCGGGCAAAGGAATGAATGGAGGACCATGATCGCAGATGTCTGTCGCAGATCTGGCACTGGATGATGATTGGCGCTGCCCAGACAGTGTATTCTTCCAAGGTAAGAGGCATAGATATCAACATTGTATTTATAGAAGACAAAGAGAGGCGGCCATGACAGTTGCTTGATCTAGGAGTGCAGTATTTCTATGCTTCAGTCTCTTTTCATCAAAATCATAACTCTCTGATGTTATACACAATTTTCAACCCGAATCATGAACAGTTACGAAATCTTCTTTAGAAAAATGAACACCCCCCCACGCCCCACAAAAAACAACAACAG
>NW_004797728.1:512900-514512 GCF_000002075.1 Aplysia californica | reverse complement strand
TAATAATAATAATAATAATAATAATAATAATAATAATAATAATAATAATAATAATAATAATAGTTGTATGACGCGAATTCCCGTTCAGAAGCAAACTATACACCTTTTACAATGTATATTACTGCCCCAGCCAACAGACCTGATAGCATTCTGAAACAATCTCAACTTCCTGGGAACATACAACAAAAACTACAACAACAACAACAAGTAGAATTGTCGTTCTTTACCATGCCATTCATTAACCTTTTAAGCGCTAGGATCAACCCTTGCTCTTTCCTTCTCTAAAAAAAAAAGCAGCAGAAAATGTCGACCTCATTTCTTCTTTCCAGCCAGACACAACAATTAATTACGTTTTAGAAAATCATGACACCCTGACGCTCAATAATCAAACCTGTATTCTATTCCTAATGATGATGATTGCGGTTTGATAGTGCCCTG
This sequence comes from Aplysia californica, assembly GCF_000002075.1. Taxonomy (NCBI): domain Eukaryota; kingdom Metazoa; phylum Mollusca; class Gastropoda; order Aplysiida; family Aplysiidae; genus Aplysia; species Aplysia californica. The sequence goes on along the minus strand of NW_004797728.1, from coordinate 514,074 downwards.
TCGTGATAAAACGTTATTGTCTCTATTCATTGTCCTAATCACGTGATCATTGGCCAACAACAATGCCACAGACACACGGCGATGTGCTGTAGACAATCGGGGGTGTGTCAGGTGGAAGGTTTCAATTGTCGTCAGCTCACTCAGACAGTTGGATAAATTATTGCTTCTGTCTTCGCTAATTTGTCGCTGGTTTTTGTTTTAGTTTTAGTTTTAGTTTTGTTTGCCTTAGATATGGATGAGATATTCATATCACGTATATATTATATTATTGCTTCTTTTCTTGCTAATTTGTCGCTGTTTCTTGTTTTTTGTTTTAGTTTATTTTTGTTTTGTTTTGTTTTGTTTTGTTGTGTTGTGCTTTATATATAAATATAGACAATTGCTTTTGTTCGTGCTCATTTGTCGCGGTAAAAAAAACCACAAACCGCACAAAACCTTTTCGTTTTATAGTAGGGTCAAAAACTCGTGGCGCAACTTATCCTCAAATATTTCTTTAAAGGGAGAATCAATGCCATTCATACTTTGCATAGCAGTTTGTATCAATTTTTCTTAAATTTAATCATGTTTTTCCAGAACACTTGAGGCTAGGTTTTAATTTTTTAAAAATAAAAATAGATTAAATGGTATAAATTTCGGTCACACGGAAAAAAAGGGATTGTTCACAGCACTTCCCGCTTCTCACACACATTTTGCATATGTATAAATGTCAAAACTTGTTCCAAGAAATTAATTTTTATAGTGGACTCATTTTTTGCACTAGCGATATTGCCCCAGCTGTAAACCTTTTAAAATTTGTGGAAATCACCCACTTGGACTTTTTCTTTTTACTAGTATTTATTGAGGAATTTTCTAGAATGCAGCTAAAGGTGTTTACAAAAATAGTGATATGTTCAGACAAATTGATACAAGTCCTTGCGCAAACGCTGGAGAGTCTATGTTCGATAGTTGAGGAAATATTTGACCATAAGTTGCGTCACTAATTTTGGACCGAACTGTTGTTTTGTTTTTGTTTTGTTTTACTGGCTTGTCTTCAGAATTGTGGTGAAGGTGGAGGGGAAAGGTGGGCTGATACATTTCTGTGATAGATAGATAGATAGATAGATAGATAGATAGATAGATAGATAGATAGATAGATAGATAGATAGATAGATAGATAGATAGATAGATAGTAATG
>NW_004797728.1:507400-508659 GCF_000002075.1 Aplysia californica | reverse complement strand
CACACAAACAAACAGACGTATAAAAAGAGTAATGCACCAATATTTTGACAGATCTCTCCTTATAAGGCGACTCAATTTGCAGGTCGTCTTTCCCACAACATGAAGACATCTCCTTCCTAAAACCTCCCACTCCCACCCCACCCACCCCCTTCAAATCATACACTCCCCATCCCCTCACCCTTTTTCCCACACACAATCACACATACCCCACTCAATCCACATCCACCCCTTTTCCACACATAATCACACCTACCCTCATCAACCCACCTCCCCCACCACCCCCTTTCCACACACAACCACACATACCCCACTCAATCCCCCTCGCCCCCTCTCTTAAAACCCTATAGGGAGTACCAAGGTAAGCAAACTGGGCGGTTTGGGTGGGGTTAAAACTTAAAATGCCATTGTGGGTGTTATCGTTTAGGACAAGGGTTCGGATCATGGCCAGTAAGCGAGACAGAAAGCCGAGCTCGACATCACAGGCGAACCGGGATGCTTTGGAATGCGAGCCTGACACCCTATCTTTATTTTCATGGCCGTTTCATTGTCCGGCCTGTTGTTGCGAACATTTAGCTCAGAAGTATCCAATTCCATTGTCATCCCCGCTAATGTCCTTACACACGTGGGAAGTTCTTTTTTATTTCTCCTTCGTCATCTTCTCAGCTCTCTTTTTTTTCTTTTTTCTCTCTTCTCCTTTCTCTACTCTCTGTTCTAGACAGATCTTTGCGTTTACGTGACGACTGTATAAACGACTTGGCTCTTTTATCTGTTTATTCTGTTTAATTATGTACTTAGGTGATCTTTTTGCCTCTTTTTCTGTCTCTCCTTCTTTTTTTCTCTCCCTTTCTCTCTCTCTCTCTCTCTCTCTCTCTCTCTCTCTCTCTCTTTCTCTCTCTCTCCTTTTCTCTCTCTCTCTTTCTCTCTCTCTCCTTTTCTCTCTCTCTCTCCCTTACTCTCTCTCTCCGTCTCTCCCCCCTCTCTCTCTCCCTTTCACACACACACTCTTTCTCTTTCCCTCTACCTTTCTTCCCTTCCTCTTTTTTCTCACTCAAACTATCTGTTTCCTTTTCCGTTTCTTCCCCTTCTCTGTTTCTTAATCTATTCTCTTTTCTTTCACCCTCCCCCCCCCCCACTGTCTCTCTGTCTCTCAGATGTATCCCATTCCATTGTTATCCTTGCTAATGTCCATACACATGTGAGAAGGTTGTTGTCGTCGTCGTCGTTGTTGTTGTTGTTGTTGTTGTTGTTGTTGTTGTTGT
>NW_004797728.1:504570-505591 GCF_000002075.1 Aplysia californica | reverse complement strand
ATCTAAGTTGTTTCATTCTTCTTCTTCTTCTTCTTCTTCTTCTTCTTCTTCTCCGTCTTTGAGGTTATGTGTCCTCTTTTCGCTTGAACCTTCTGTATACCTCTGTACTCTTTTAACTCACTCTGTCTATTACTCAAGGACCTTACAACTAACCATCCTGCTATTACTGAATCTCTCTTCCTTCTCAAGCTCTTTCGTCTTTCTATCTTAGTTTTACACTTTTCTCTCACTCACCCTCCTTTTCTGCGTCTCGCTCTGTATCTCTCTATTTCACTTTTTCTATTTATCTCAGTCTCTCACTCTCTATCTTTTACTATCTCTCTCTTTCTTTATTTCCCTCTTGGTTTCTCGCTCTTATCTCGGCCATCTCTGAGTCATCAAATCTTCACTAAGACCCCCGCCACTCACTCCTTTCTTTAAAAAAACAAACCAACATTTCCTCGAGTGATATTAAGACTTGTAAGGGGATATACATAAACAAATTGTCATATCAAGCGTGCATTTCGACGACAATTATCTGCCTGGGAAAGAAACATTTTTTAACTAAGAGAACAATCTGGACAATCAGACAGTCTGTTGCCAGCATTTACCCTTTTTCAATATAAATCTATTAAGTATTTATCCCTCCCTATTGTACAAACCCCTAATTCACTCACGTGTGACCTAAATGGATCATCAGCAACATCAAAGAATTTTTGTTCTCTGACAGTTACATCTGTCGCTTCTAGCACAGCGGGTTCAAATCTTTCTCAAAGACGCGCATGAATACAGGAGGAAAATACACACAACTGTTCAAGTGAGCCGTGGCATTACGCATTGTGACTTTGTACAGGCACACGTCTCCCACCCACGCCCACCGTCCTCCTTATCCCGCATCCACACCACCCCCACACCACCCCCACACCAAACGTTTCCATATCAGCCCACACTATCCCACACATCACAATAACACAAACAAACCCTAAGAAAACAATTGATAAAACGTCAATACAACAACAAATAACAACAGCAACCCCCCCCC
>NW_004797728.1:503376-504470 GCF_000002075.1 Aplysia californica | reverse complement strand
CCCCCCCCCCCCCCCAACCCCTTAAAAGAAACCACTTGAACAAACAAAGAAACATGCTACCAACCAACTATAACAAAACACCCCCTCCCCCCAAAAAAATTAGAACAAAAAAGCCCCAAATTTATAAGCACATAGATATATAGCAATACAGTCCAGTAACAAAAGAAAATCAAGAGTAAAAATAAAAGAGAAAATACAACAATAAAGACGCTAAACTATCTCTCTTTCTTTTTCCCTCACTCAAGCACAGAATATTATTACTCACTGACATAAACAGGAAAATCTAATTAATATTAAAGTCGAACCCCCCCAAAAAAAAACAACAACAAAACAACAACAAACAAACAACAAAAACAACCCTAAATGAAACAGCGGTATACATAATGAGCTGGGTACCCCGTTCGATGAACGGACTCAAAAGAATGGATCGTCAAGTCATTGTGGGATCAGTGCACGCATCCTTTTTGAACGGAAGCCGCACTTGTTTACAATGGCGTCTAAGAAGGCGAACTTTCCTAAGATTAGATCTAAACGAAACTAATGAAAAACTGAAAATTAAACTATAGTGACTTCAGACTCCATATAATAACTGTGCACCCTTTAAATGATTCTGAACCACCATTAATTTTGTCAAATTCGAAAGTTAAATGGTTCCGAAGTTTTAAGCGGCGAAAATGACGAACTTTCACAAATATAATATTATTATGTATAGATAATACATAATACATATTATCGTATCATGTTACATTGTATGTCTATTCAAATCACAAACCTAAGGGTGCTGTGGTGAGGTTTGCTCCTACTTTCCTGTCAAACATCCAGATGCCAAACGTCTACATAATCAAAATTAAATAATCAGGGGTTCCCTTTGGTAACTTGGAAATATCCTCGCCGTCAAATGCACCCATAGACGTGGGCCTTATGAATTCTTGTCATTTAAATTTGAGCCGTGAGCACAACACACAAAACTGTTTAATTGCATCAACATACAGTGTTCATCCCCTTCGGGCCACTTTCAGAAGCAGTCACAAGCTGTGATCATGTAAGGTAACAATTGGATTGGTGCAGTCTACCTCAGAACGGCGAAGGGGGGG
>NW_004797728.1:501065-503276 GCF_000002075.1 Aplysia californica | reverse complement strand
GGCGGGTGAACAAACGCATATACATGAATATGAATTCAGTGGGTATTTTCATTCACAACTCAGCGATGCCGCCTGGAAAAATAAGTTTTGCTAACAATGTCCTATCGTGGGAACGTTTTTTCGTGTGTGACTTCACTTCTACCTGGTTCTTTGACACCATTTTGATTACCCACGTCCTTCTCTCTCCTTTTTTTTCTTTTTGTATATTACTCTCTGGTAAAACCTCTAATCTTCGACACTTCTATTATCTATTTGTGGTGGCCGAATTTTGCTATTCAAAAGGCTTTTTAATGGCTGCATCGTTCGACATGCAGTTTTCGCCAAAATATTCTTTAAAATATTGTCCAGATCATGACGCCCTTGGTTTTTTCACTTTTGAGACAGTTTGCTGAAAAAAAGCTAAATTTCTTTATTTCGCCGATCATTTTTGTAGGCCGACTCTTCTGTCTCTGTAATTTTAGAAAACCTGGAAGTGATATTTTGCGAGGCGCATTTTGTTTTGAGAGTACAGATCTAGACATTCTAATGTTTTGCATCTCTCAAGATTTATTGCCCCATTTCAGTAGAGTGGAAATATAGTAGGCCAATGACATTTAGTTTATATTAAAGCACCGATCATTCCTTTCATCGAAAGGGGGCCTAGCTAGTATGTTATTACCTACTTGTGTTACAAGTACAAGTACCGTGAAACTCTATTATTAAACATCTGTCCCCGGGGTTTTATGCACCGCACATAAGTTAGCAAAATGTGATCATTTTTGTGTGTGCATAATTTCTGATTATTTTCCTTTATGATTCTTTGTTTAAATTAACAGAATCGCATAATGTCACATTTTTGGGCTCAGTTTGCATAATTTAAGAATCATTTTTTACATAAACCGCGAGGACAGATTAAATAAAACTACAACAACAAGCTTGTGTTGTTTTGTGAATTGTGAATCAATTAATGAAACTTTTGACTAGGTACATAGTGTGTACAATGTCGGCTTTGAAGCTCCGCTGAAGACTTCACAGCGTGTTGGATTATCTGAGCTAAGTTGGTCCGATTTCCACATCCGATCACGTAGATCAAACTTGTCAGGAAAGTGGCTACCCCATTGAAGACATTCAATTAGTCTGGACTTTCTGGTCCAACTAGATCGCTTCAAGACACACTGTATTTTTTGTTAATTAAAAAAAGAAAAGTAAATTATAGAGTTAGTATATAGGTTTAACGCACCTATTAAGTCATACAAGTGGCGGGACCTCCGAATTTAAAGTCTGTCTCCGATAGCACCGAACTAAACGGGTTGAGGGTATTGAAATCTCTCCAACACTACCCGAGTTCAAGAACACCCAGTGTGGGGTTCGAACCAGTGCCATCAGCTTCATAGCCAGGCATGATACCTACTGAGCAACAGAGCACAGCCCATAAAAAAACTACCAAGAAACAAACAAACCAAAACACAAACGAGCAACACACACTCACAAAGAAAGAGAAGTGTAGCTTTGTTATGCATACAGATTTTCCCTCCAACTATTTGTTGTTTTTGTTTTGTTTATTAAAAACAACTTAAAAAGGCAGTCAAAATCATACATGCAAGGGGAGATACGCATTAGTGTATTCGACCTGTGTGTGATAGTTGGAAAATGTGCGGCAACATTGTCCTTTGGTCTGTTCCCTGCCGGAACACACACTGCGAGTCCGCTATGCCCTTACACTTAAAGACTTAATGGAAGGATTATGATGGCCAATATGGGAGGACTATGACGTCATCGCAGACATCGCTCTGGTCTCGTCTGCTGTGAACGGACCACCAGACGGTCAAGTGTCCGTGTGGCTCTCACTTCAAAGATTGCGCGTGCGGCCCCCAAGTGCTCACGAGCTAATGATAGGTCTGTAATCGAGATATGAGTAGTCACCAAGGTAGAGAACAGCTCGCCTCGCCAATCGCCATTACCTACTCTATATATATATATCTCTGAGCGTCTACTCAATAGGCTAAAGGCAATGGCAATTTCGGATACACCCAGGAGGTCCTTTGGATAGATCCAGACTCAGGGTAATATGGGATACGGCGCGGTGTAATCAGGCTCTCGTCAGTTTCTGTTTAGCGCGTAGAATCATTAATAGTATCTTAAAGCTTGTTCATTTGTCTTGCTTCTCATGAAAAATATACCCTTCTACCTTGAATACAAGTCGAGATATTTGCAATTGAAGAAGGTGGGGGG
>NW_004797728.1:496263-499472 GCF_000002075.1 Aplysia californica | reverse complement strand
TGTGTGTGTGTGTGTGTGTGTGTTTGAAGTTTTTATTTATTTCGTCGCAATATCCTGGCTTATATTTATTTTTTTAATTTTTAATCTCTCTTGCTTCTGATGGTTCATGTGCCGATGTAGATCTCTTTACTTTAGTAAACCAACAAACAAACGAACAGAAAACAAACAAACGAACAAACAAACAAATGAACGAACAAACAAACAAAGGAACAAATGAACAAACAAGCAAACAAACAAGCAAACAAACAAGCAAACAGATGTTGATCTGGGTAAACCATGAAGGTTTACGTACGCCGCCACAAGTCACCAACCTCTTCCGACCCGACAGGTGGGAGCTAATATCCGGAATTATTTTAATTTGTTTTGTTTTAATCTGTCTTTAAGCAAAAGTTTATTACTTTTAAAGGCTCAAGCTCAGGGGAAAAACCGGCGATGTAGGCGCTTCACGAATCACGAGAACGGTAAGAACCGTCTTTTGAAATTGGACATAAACTCAGCGAAGGTTGAATGATAATCCGTATTTATTACACTTTAGTCAAAGGGAAATTACTTTGAAGAAAAGAGGTGAAGAAATCGCTGAAATGATTCAACAAATTATCATAAACAAATTCCAAACTTGTAAAAGCAGGGCAAAGCAATAAAAAGCGGTGCAAAGCGATAAAAACGTGATAAAAAGATGTCCTCAAAAAGGCCGGGCGAACGTGCACAAATCTATTCCGTCGTAAAATCTGTACAATAGAAACAGAAACCCTTCAGAGATGCTAATCTTTGAACTTTAGATACACCGAAGAGTGACAGAAAGTTTACTGATCACGTTTTACAGGCTGTAAAGAATATATACGACTGCATTTATTCATGGGATGAAGACATTAATTTATTTCTTTGCGTGCCTTCACAATCAACGCAATAACTCCACAGGCCAGCTAGTCAATGCTTCAATATCACCCCCTTCCACCCAGCCCCCTCCCCTTTCCCCCATCCCCCCTCTACCTCTCACCTCCTCCCCTACCTCCATCTCTCCCTCCATCCATTTCCCATCTCCCCCCTACACCTCCCACCTCCACAATCCCCTCCGCTTCCTCCCTCCCTCCCTCCATTTCCCACCTCCGCCCTCCTCTTCACCTCCCTCTTTTCCCCTCCCTCGATCCATTTCCCACCTCCCCCTTCCACCACTCGCCTCCTCAATCCCCTCCCCTCTCTCCCTCCCTCTATTCCCTCCTTCCATCTCCCCCTCCTCAATCCCCTTCCCGCCCTCCCTCTTTCCATTTCTCACCTCCTCCGTCCCCTCCACCTCTTACCTCCTCCCCTACCTCAATTCCTCCCTCCTTCCACCTCCCGCCTCTTCCCCACCTCCGAGATTTTTCGCCCTTGTCCGAGAGGGCTAGGTGTAGATCTTTCCTTCCAGAAGATCAGGGGTGTGGGTGAAAGACAGCAGTAAGAAGGAGCCAAGGAGAAGCAGTAGAAAGACTGCAGAAAGAGTCAGGAGCCCAGAGGAGGGGGCAAAGGAGGTGAGAAGGGCAGAAAGAGGATACGAAAGCAGACGACAGAACATTGCTAGAGAGTAGGAAAGGAGGCGACAGAAGACAATTTTAGAGAAGAAAATGTTTCGATCGCCACCCGGATTCAAACCCGGGACCTTTGAATGAGAGGCCAACACCTTAACCTCTAGGTCACGAGAACCCTGTGGAGAATCTTTACTTCCACTATCTCGCTCACAACAATGAGAGAGGGGAACAGACAGATTAGGACCAACATAATTGATTTCTGTCTTCATTTACAAGTACTTAATTGCCATGAAATCTAGTGGGTTTTTTTAAAATGCCGTTCTCTGTCCACGATACATTGTGTATTTAGATTCTTAACTCTTTCAGCACCGTACAGCGATACATCATTGCCTTTCAGTGCACTATACAGCCATGTGCTGATAAATTGTGGAACTAAAAGAGTTAAATGGAACTTATGACCTACAACAACAACTACATTGTATATTACTTTTTAAAAATTATTTCATTTTAGAATCTAAATGCGCAATAACATAACAGCGGGGAAAGACAAAGACAGCGGCAGGGCGCACTATGATAACACGCTAACTCAGAATTATAAAGTTCTATCTGACATTTCTGACCTTGAGGTCAGAAACCAAAATAATGCTCTATCTGTTCTATCAAAATCTTCAGATGATCCAGAGTCGTTATCAAGATATTGAAAGAATTGCGTTCGAAAAAGCTTGACATATTCAAAGAATTGCGTTCGAAAAAGCTTGACATATTCAAAGAATAGCGTTCGAAAAAGCTTGACATGTTCAAAGAATTGCGTTCGAAAAAGCTTGACATATTGTGAAATTCAAATTTTTTGAAAGTCAAATATTTTAAAACTAGGCGCTGAGCAGATATAACTTTCTAATTCTAAGATAGCGAACAGATAATGTTAATGGGGAGAAAAAGCAATCATAAATAAATTATCCTCTCAGGGGTCTCAGAACACCCGTAAAGAACCCCCCCCCCACACACACACAAACACTCACAATAGCACATTCACTCACTCACACCCCCACAAGAACCGATCAATCAACTCTCGTGTTACAAACTGACTCCCGCCGGCATCGCGCCATCCACGCTACCTCCAACTTGGCATATCATCATCATCCCCCTGTGTGGCGGCGGCGGTGGTGCCAGATTTCCCCGGCTCTTGCGGCTAAACATGAGAGAAGTGGGCGTGCCGACGGGTGGTGCCACTTCACAGATTTTGACTCTCCGGGAGACTCCAGACTTCACCTCAGAAGCCCAGATGGTGATTGCACAATGGGTGTCTCTCTCGCTCTCTCTCTCGCTCCTCTCGGCGGAGCTGGGGAAATTTATAGCTTCTTGATCGTCTCAGCTGATTGCGCGGAGGACGACTGAAAGCATGATGTGTTGGAGGGAAAGTGAGAGGGGGGAGGGAGGAGGGAGAGAGAGATGAAGAGGGGTGGGAGGGGAGGGAGGAGGGACAGAAAAGAGGGGAGGGGAGGGATAGAAGAATAGAAGAATAGAGGGCTGGGGAGGGGAGGAATGAATGGACAGAAGGGTGGGGAGGGGAGGGATAGAGGGATAGAGAGGAGGAATGGGGAGAGACAGAGGGGAGTGTCGTAGGATGGGATAGGGAGGACGGAACAGAGAGGGGTCGGGTGGGTGGGGAAGGACAAAATGGGAGGGATAGAGGGATGGGCTGGG
>NW_004797728.1:492945-494088 GCF_000002075.1 Aplysia californica | reverse complement strand
AGACAGACAGACAGACAGACAGACAGACAGACAGACAGACAGACAGACAGACAGAGACGGTGTAGGTGGCGGGCAAGCTCGAGGAGGCCGGAGCTTGATTCAATTAGCCACGTCACAAACCGTTATGCCCTGACGATTTGATGTTTGTGGAGCTCAGTCAAAGGGGATGGACCTCAGAACTGAGAAGGCCTAGTAGGGATGGACCGTTAGTCCAGTTGGTATTAAGCTGGCTTGTGGTCCAAAAATAATGACATTGGTTCAAATCCGTTATTGTATTAACAATGCCTCTGTTTTTTAGTTTTAGTAGAGGTTTTACGGCGCTCGCAACGGCATAAGGTCATATGAACGCCAGAAGATTAGAGGTGTTACAAGAGAGTTACAAACATAAAAAAGAAAAAGGGGGGGGATAAGGACGATAGATGTTCGATAGGAAAGAAAGAGCAAACCACATCAAGGCACCCGCCAACCGCCCACAACAATGCCTCTAATGTGTGAGTAGGGAGCAATATTTGCAGCAATGGTGTCTGTGGTGTAGAGAACAGGCACTTCTCTGTCGTACGCAGAAGACCCGCGGGAGATTCCGGAGAGGGAGTGGGGAGAAATGTGTCATGGCACGGTGGAATCAGGCTCTCGTCAATTTTTGGAATGTAGAGTTATTGGTATCATCTTAAAGCTTGTTCTCTTGTCTTGCTTTGGGTGAAAAAAATATCCATTTATCTTGAATAGAAGTAGAAATGATATTTGCGATTGGAGGAGATAAGGGTTGCCTGATTTCAGAGGTGAAATTAGCGAAAAAATTGCTGCCGAAGTTCGGAAATTTCCATAGCGTGAGACTCATTGGAAACTGAAAATTGACATTTTTTGTGCCTTTAATGGATGTTTTTTTGTTTTTGTTTTTGTTTTTAGTAAAATCCACTCAGAAATGTGTTTTTAAATGGATTTAAAAGTGTTGAGCCATAAAAAAAAGGAAAATTCAAAAAAAGCCCAACGGTCAGAAAAATGCCAATTTCTTTGATTTCACCGTTTTGACGGGCGCCTGATTTCGCCACGATGCATCAAAAATATTTTGTGGAGTATCTCGTCGGTCTTTCTGCTGGGATGTTGTATGATCTCTCCTCTCAGCCAGGGTGAGCTCTGACAGGC
>NW_004797728.1:485445-487945 GCF_000002075.1 Aplysia californica | reverse complement strand
AGTGGGTCACGCATCTTGGGTGAGGGTGGGGTGGGGTGAGGGTGGGGGGGTGGTAGTTTGATGGGTGAGGGTGAGATAGATTGGGTGGGGGTGAAGAATAGGGGAAAACAGAATGGAAAGAGGGGAGAAGGGTTGGGGGGGGGGGGTAGAGCGACAGTGAGGACGAGAAGAGGGATGGAGAGAGAGGGAGAGGAAGAGGGGAGAGAGAGAAAGAGAAAGAGAGAGAGGGAGAGAGAGAGAGAGAGAGAGTGAGAGAGAGACAGACATACAGACACGCTCACACACATGCAAACATACAAAGACACACTGGCTTGCTGACAGAGTTATGAGGCTATGGGAGAGGAGTTGAGTGAGGGGGATGTGGACTGACAAAAGAGAGAGAGAGCGATAGAGAGAGAAAGGTAGGGATAGATAGATAGATAGATAGATAGATAGATAGATAGATAGATAGATAGATAGATAGATAGATAGATAGATAGAGAGAAAGAGAGAGAGAGAGAGAGAGAGAGAGAGAGAGAGAGAGAGGGAGAGAGAGAGAGAGAGAGAGAGAGAGAGAGAGAGAGAGAGAGAGAGAGGAGTTTGGGAGGGGGTAGTTAAAAAGAGAGAGAGAGAGAACGCGATACAGAGAGAGAAACAGTGAGAGCCTGTTACGAAATAAAGGCGGTTGTGACTGTTTGAGACAAACGGAGCCGTTATCAAATAAGCGATAGATGATGGGAGGGAATGTCCCCCGTCTAATTTTTACAAGGGCCGGTAATCCGTTTATCACAGGCCGGGATTCCTGAGTAGCTCCCCTTGAGCACATGACCGGAATAACAGCGCGGGGACAGGTTCACCCTGGGTGACGTTTGATGTGCGAGTGTTGGGCCAAGTTCTGGCCCTCGCTGACTGTCTCGCGCGATGATTAATGTCAAACAGCTCGCTACTGGGGGTGTCCTCTCAGGTGCTGGTCCAGGCAGAAGTAGAGGATGCCTTCACGTCTGTGTGTGGACGAGTCAGGGCGAATCAAAAGCATTAACGGGACAAATAATTGTCGGGATTTAGCGGGCGTTAATTTTCGCAGATACAGAGTCAAAACAGACCGCTTACTTCCACGTCGGACACTCATCGTTTAAGCCCGCGCGATAAGGCCACTTGGGCCGAGCTCGGACCGCGCAAAGGTATGCAATCTCCTGCGAGATAATCGTCAAAGGCGAAGGTTGAGACAACGTTTGGGAGAGAAAGGAATGCCACTGGGGGGAGAAATGTGTGAAAATGGCGCCCTTGTTTGGGTCTGATTTCCCCTAAAACAAATACATTCGTTTTGCTGAGTGAGCAAACAGTCGCGATAAGGGCACACCTGTTGTATAGGAGTCCGGCTGCTGCGATGTGAACTGTCTCTCTCTCCCAAACCTTTAACTATGAGGTTTGGCTTATAATGTGAGGCAAGTCTTGGTCTTATTACGGACAGTTCCCAGCTTCCCCGAGTCCGGAGTTGTTGTAGTAGTTGTTAAAGAATTACTGATAGCGCTCATATGACCTTATGCAGTTATGAGCGCCGTAAAACCTTGCTAAATTTGAAAAGATACACTGTATTGAGGGTTCTCTCAATCTCTAGACTCAGTCTCCCTTATCTATATCATATCCAAAGACATACTCTGCCTTACTTCTATAGAAAGGTATAATCTCCCTTACTTCAATAGAAAAGTATAGTCTTCCTTACTTCTGCAGAAAAGTATAATCTCCCTTACTTCTATAGAAAGGTATAATCTTCCTTACTTCTGTATAAAGGTTTAATCTCCCTTACTTCTACAGAAAGGTATAGTCAAAAGTACTCTAATGTCCAAGACCAGAGGCAGGGGGGGTGGGGGTGGAACTGTCCGTTAGCACTGGTGATTGCCATACACAGGTGACCGTTTGTACAGGTGATTGTCATACACAGACGGTCGTTTGTACAGGGGATTGCCATACACAGGTGGTCGTTTGTACAGGTGATTGTCATACACAGATGGTCGTTAGAGCAGATTCCTCTGTATAATTGCTCCAGCAGCCTCTGTAACGCTAAGCTAAGAAAAATTCTCAGCTTCCCGGGAAGCATACAGTGCAAGCTGCGGACTAAGAGCTGAAACATTAACGAACTGACAATATCCTTCGCCGTCTACATCCGGGTATCCATTCCCAACTGAAGAAAGTGAGGGAGATTCGCGTAAAGTGTGCACTTTCCCAAGGACACAACGTCGGGCCCGTGAAGGAATTTGAACCCTCGACCTCACGTTTGAAAGCCCGACAGCCTATCTACCAGACCACCGGCGCTGACGATATGGCAGTCCCGGAGCGACAGAGTCATGTTGAACAAGTGGACACCCTCCCTACGAGGGCTGGCTGCCTGCAGTGTGGTGCAGGGCCCCGGGCCCGAGATGTGTGGGTAACCAGGGATGTGAGAATGTATTGGTCGGGCGGGAGGGAGGGGAAGGGGAGGGGGCGGGGAGGGCAGTGGTGATGGTTTGTAATACAGGCACGT
>NW_004797728.1:480665-485345 GCF_000002075.1 Aplysia californica | reverse complement strand
TATGAAATGGACAATTTACTATCGATAGGGCCAATAAAAATTTTTTTGAAATTTTGTGGGTTAGTAGGTTTTATCACTAGGCCGACGATATATTAACACAAAGAACCATGCAATCCATCTGAGAGCTTATTCTATTACCTTTCTAGTAGTATCAAATTTATATATATGTACTTTTATTGAAAAAATATGGCAACAGAATCAATTTGAATAAGGTATCATATTGTAATTAATCTAATAGACGCTCTTGAGAAAATTAATTCCGGCATTTTGGGAGGGTCAATGGGAAAAAATTCAGAGCGCAAAGAGTTAATATATTGATCCCCATTTGTAGGGAAATTTAGTAGAACTTGGCTGCCTTTCCTGATCCAAACGTAGGCTAGATATCATACACTTACTTTTAAACTACTTACACATGGTGTATAGGCTATATTATCCCCCCCAGTAGGCTTCCATCCCTGTATACTTTTAATGAAGGCATCTGTACTGCACCTTCTTATATGCCCTTTTAATCCTAACATTTGACAGTAAAATTGAAGATTAGCAGACCACCTGCCGTGAATACTTTTTTCGGCACTAAAAACTGTCACAAACTAGGCCTATCTAAATCTAGATCTAACTATTATAATATTATTTTGACTTTAGCATCCCCTATCTAGATCTACACCCTCCCCCCCCCCCTTTCTACCAGAGTAGATCTAGATCTAGATATCTAGATCTAGAATCTAGATCTAGATTGCAGTGGTGGTCTGCTAATGTTCAGAGAGGCCCATTTGACCACTGCTATTTAAAATAAAAAAGAACATTTTTACTATAATGGGCCTACATATAGATCTAGCACATGATTCATTGCAGTGCTAAGTGACCTAAGAACTTATTCTAGATCTAGATCTAGATAAACTTAAGTCCTGTTGTCAAGACATGTTGTCTACTGTACTGTACTCCGTTACCTTGTACTGCAACCTGATGCAATAAAAGGAAATTGAAATTTGTGTGAGAAAATGTCTAACAACAACACTGGACGATGTTGAAGGACAAATCTGAATCCTCCTGACTTTAGTCCTTTCTGTGAGGTTTCAGTATCAATATGTGTCCTTAAATACTTTGATTTCTCTCTAAAAGAGTCGGATGCAGTCATCATGCAACGTTCCTACTTTCACTTTTGTTTTCTTGCAATTCGTTGCTTCTTCGGATTTATCGTTGAGAAGGAAATCTTCATCATCACGACTGCAAGAGGTCAAAAACTCAACCCTACCGCTTTGTCCACTTTTTGAACAAAGTATTGAAGCTGTTCTTCTTCTGTGGCCATCCTGTCTTTTGTACGTTTGATCAGACCCAGACTGTACAAGTCACCATGTAACTTCACACTTCACGCCTTGTACTTGTAGTTGTAGTGTAAATTTTATTCTGTTTCCGGTTTTCCTTTCAGCCTTCCCAGATTTCAATGAATATTTAGGTGAAAATTTCATTAATTTCAAACGCCCACATTGTCGTGGCTTTGGTGAGTTTTAAACCTCCTCTTATTGTGTATGTGTGCGTGTGTGTGTGTCTGTGTGTGTGTGAGTGTGTGTGTGTGTGTGTGTGTGTGTGTGTGTGTGTGTGTGTGTGTGTGTGTATGCTAGTGTGAGTAAGTGAGTGTGTGAGTTAGTGTGTATGTGTGTGGGGGGGGGAGAGACAGGGAGAGACAGAGCGAGAGAGAGAGAGAGAGAGAGAGAGAGAGAGAGAGAGAGAGAGAGAGAGATGAATGAGAGAGGGAGAGAGGGGGGAGATATACGGAGAGAAATGTTAGAACCGCGCACGTGTTCTTTGTAGTATTGTACAGCACATTGGACACTTTAGTTCTTGGTGGCAAGTACAGTCGAACCTGCCCTGGCGGCCACCTCTATAAGACGGTCACCTGTACAAACGGCCACTTTCCATTCCCCCCCTTGCGTTTTTTCTATATAATTTAACTGTGCAAGACGGGCACCTGTCCAACGCGGCCGCGGCCACCATATTTTAACACACAACCCCTATTGCACTGAGCAAAAACACCTGTCTTAGACGGCCACCTTAGAGACTCCATTACGTTTTGTCATAAATTGTGCATTGGCCCCTGGCGTTGTGGGCGAGCCGTCATAATTCAATCACTTGTCGTTGTTGTAAGGTAGTCCCTCCAAACGATCATGTTGCATAGGCCCCTCCCACTGTTGACCAATTGGTACCGACTTTCAGCTGCTGGTGAGGTAAGCGTGTGATCCCTCATAACCCGTAAGCCCCGCCCAGACCTCATACACAAATCGTAAGTGAGATGAGTGGTCACTGTTTACCCAGTCTGTAACAAAGTAACAAAGGACGTCAACACGAACTTGCGACAGAAGCGTCGCTCGTTCTCCGAGTGGTGGCGACCCATGTGTTTGTTTTAACATGGCACTCGGTCTTCCTCGTCTGATACATTTCGTTTTATTGTCACCCTTGCACAAAATCAGCAACAAAGTAAAAATAACAAACAAAATTCAAACCAGCAACAACAAAAACAACAAAAAACACCAACAATGCAGCTACTTTCGATTGGGACTTAAAGCTGACATTCCAAATGCCCGAAAAACCGATGCGAACTTCGGGTGCGAATTTCGTGTACGAAATTCGGGTGCGATGAAAAAAGAGCCCTCCTTCCATATACGCGAAATTCGCATCCGTCATCTGACTGAAATCACGGCACCAGTTCAGTCAGAGCAAGCACTCTACGTTGAAAACAAGAGAAATTTGCTGTTAGAACTCCTGTTCCTACGAAAGCAGCTTTAAATTGCTTTGTCCAGACATGATGATGGTCCTTCCTTCATAAGCTTTGCTTTCTTGGGTCGTTTTCTTTTCGAAGCTTCGGTCCTATCACCGACAGCGCTGGCTGATGTGGCTGCGGCACAGACATCAATTTTAAGTTATAATTAATGTATGTTAGAAGTTATATTCAAGTGCATTTAATTAAGGAGGGGGGGTGTGTAAGTGAAATGCTATTTTTAGTTATTACATGATTTAAACGATAAATGATAACATAGATAGATTACATAGACTCCCGAAAGTTTCCCACAAACTAAAAAAAAAGTGGTTGCCATGCAAATGACAGCCACCTTGAAAATAAACACTTCTTTTCAGTTTTGGTTTTAACACATCTCTCTCGAACCAAGGAAATCAACATTTCGACGTTTTCCCCACTTACCTAGTGCTTCTATGCTACTTCGTTCCTTTGAAGTAGATTTGGCGGGAAATAAGCCCCGCCCACTTCACGAAGAATTCGCATGCGAAGAAAAAAGTTTCGCTCCCTCGTGCGAAACAAAATCTTCGCATGCGAATTTCGGACTAGGCCATGCGAAATTCCGGTATATGGATTCACCCAATGACAAAAACGTTGGTGCGAAAAAAATAATTCGCAAGCGAAATTCGCACCCGAAGTTCGCATCGGTTTTTCGGGCATATGGAATGTCAGCTTTAGATGGGAATGGTTTGTTTTCATCTTGATCAGTCTTGCCTAAGACGGCCACCTGTCTTATACGGCCACTTTTCTCCTTGACAATGGGTGGCCGTCTTACACAGGTTTTACTGTAAATTATGTGTATGTAAGTTATTATTTTTAATCACATACGGTGCCGAAGGGGGAACTGCTGTTTTTTCTTTCCTCATCCATACAATCGTCATTTCCTCTACTTCTTGTGTATGTTTGTCACTCTCTTGTGAACTGCTTTTTGGGGCGCCTTGATAGTCGAAGCAGACTTTGTGCTGTTGAGGCTAGAGAAGTGAGCAGAGAAAGCCTGATTCCCCGATTTGGACTTCTCTGTTGACATACATCCCTTGGCGCTCATATGACTTTATTATGCTGTTGCGAGCGCTGTAAAACATTAGGCCTACTAAAATATTACTATTATTATTATCATTATCATTATTATTATTATTATTATTATTATTATTATTATTATTATTATTATTATTATTATTATTATTATTATTATTATATGCCTCCATCCCGGCTAGTCAGTATACGGAAATAAGACGCTGCTGAGAATCCAGCGACGTCCACTTTTACAGGAAAACGGCTATAATAATCACATGGGGTCAGCCAGATTCCAATTAAGAAGGTGAGATCAATGTTAAATTCAGATATTAGATCGAATTAAATACAGGTTGAGATCGAATGGCTGTGGCGATCGTTACTAAAAATTCTCTAAATTTGAATCTACTTCAGGACAAAAATATGTGATTTATACACCAAAAGAACCACCGTAGACTGAGGCAAAATTACACTTATTCCAGGGATGATCCGATGCAACTGAATCAAGGACACTGAACTGAATCAAAAACGTGCACAAAAAACAACGGTGCAAACTGTAATTTCAGTCAGCTCGATACAGAACGGAACTCACTACTTTCGTTCACAGCGTCTTGAAAGAGGTCATTTTTATTTAAATTTAAGGTCACAGTACATTGATATAATTCATTTCGAAAGAAAACCGATTGTAATTCCCAACTCGCTCGCCCCCCCCCCCCTAACTCTCACACTCTTGATCTCTCGCTCCCCCACCCCTCTCTATCTATCTATCTATCTATCTATCTATCTATCTATCTATCTATCTATCTATCTATCTATCTATCTATCTATCTATCTATCTATATTATATCTATCTATCGATCTATCTATCTCTACTCTCCTTT
>NW_004797728.1:479390-480565 GCF_000002075.1 Aplysia californica | reverse complement strand
TCTCTCTCCTTTCTCTCTCCTCTCTCTCCTCTCTCTCTCTTTCTCTCTCTCTCTCTCTCTCTCTCTCTCTCTCTCTCTCTCTCTCTCTCTCAACAGCTTCAAACGATCTTTGGAGCATTAAAATTTGAGATGCCTATTGCACAATGTAGATATAGACGTGTGGATATAACGTTTGTAGGTTTGGGGATTTTTTATAATGGAAATTATTTTATTTCATTTCTTTTTTCTTTTTCTTTTTTTTTTTTGGGGGGGGGGGGTTGACCCAATAAATTCACATATTATTATCCTGTTTAACACTTTTATCCAAAACTGTTCCGTTATCATACTTTAAACACTCAATGTGGGAACCTTTAAAAGTAAAAGGAAAGCAGAAGAGTTCGCATAAGTTGGCAGGTGGTAAAGATATTTCGCTAAACTCCTCTGTGTTCCTTGTGATTTATTTAATTAGACTCCGAAATCTTTTTGCTTAAACCAGAGAGTTTACAGTAATACTAAACCCTCTCTGCTTGAACCTGCAGCTGCAACTCGTGATTAAAATGTTGCGGATTATTATGAATAAAATGAACCCTGAATGAATTTATCTTGAATAAAAGTCGAGATATTTCTGATTGAATGAGGTGAGGGTTTTCAGGTATCAGAAATTATAATAGGCCTATTAGTAATAGCGAGAAGATGACCATTTGTTCATCGTTTAACTCTTAAACTTGTAAGCATAATAAATCTTGCTTTGGCGTCGCAAATTTATAGGCTATAATATATGAGGCATCGAGGGGAAATTAGGCGCTGGTCAAAATAATGAAATGAAATAAATCTAAATTGATTTTTTGGGGGCATTTTCTACTTTCGGTTCCACGCCATTTTTTTTTTTGTGTGGAAAAATTTTAATTAAAGGCACAAAAAAGGTAAATTCTCAGTTACCAAATTTTGCGGGCCATTTTTCTCCTTCATTTTTTACCTCTAAAACAAGACGACACTGGCCTCCTTCAATCGCAAATAATTCGACTTCTATTCAACATTAATGGATATCTTTTCACAACAAGGAAGGCAAATGAAGAGGCTTTAGGATGATACCAATATCTCCATATATGCCTAAAAATGGACGAGCACCTGATTCCACCATAATATGTGTGTGTGTGTGTGTGTGTGTGTGTGTGTGTGTGTGTGTGTGTGTGTGT
>NW_004797728.1:476659-479243 GCF_000002075.1 Aplysia californica | reverse complement strand
TATATATATGTATATATAATGTGGGTATGTGCATGTGTGTGCGTGTCAACGTAAGCATTTTCAGGATAAAAAGATTGTTTTCAAGCTGAGAGCTTGTATTATACTTATACCCACCATTTAATTGGAATATGAGGATATAACAGCTGCAGTATAAGCAAGCAGATATATAATCATATTGACAGCGGACACATACGACATACGTCCGTTTAGCATAACAGACCAAAAGCTCTATGCACAGCACATTTCCAAGGATGTCATAAAATAATGGAGGTTACCGGTACTCTGCGTGGCAAGGCGCATGCCTGATAATTTAAGCCCTCTCTTGTAGCGGAACTAAGGGCAACCTGAGCTGCACGCTGCCCACAGAATTCTACACTTGTGTAGAATTCTGTGACGCTGCCTAACTTGTTGTATAAGGTCCTTCCTTACGCATAATATTCCAACCATCTCTCTCTCTCTCTCTCTCTCTCTCTCTCTCTCTCTCTATCTATCTATCTATCTATCCATCTATCTATCTATCTATCTATCTCTTGCCCTTTTTAACTCCACGTGGAGCGTAGGCCATCAACAACATTAACTCCAGTCTGTTCTGTGCATCCTTTTTGTTTCAGTTTCCATGATGTACCCGCCCTTTCTATTTCCGCTTGTACCGCTCGCCTCCATGTCATCTTTGGTCTTCCTTTCTTACGTTTTCCTTGTGGATTCCACGTCAAAACCTGTGTATGATGCTGGTCCATTTCCATTTCTTCACCTGCATGTCTTCCTTTACTGGCCTTTGGCTTGTTCTTTCCTACAGTTGAGCATTTGTGACTCGGTTGCACCACTTGATCCCCCCTATCCTTCTTAGATCTAGGCATCCATTTACATGTATGAAGCTCTGCAGCTTCCTTGTTGCTGATGCTGTGAGCCTCCTTGTCCCTGAACCATATAGTAGAACAGTTTTCACGTTTGTAACTATCGAATACAAATAAGAAATATGAATTTGCATATTTAATTGTATATATGTGTGTTGTTGCATGCCTGTTTAGAACATAAACTTTTTTTAAAGCTGTATGGATAACAAAGTTATACTCCGTTTTCAAAGTAGGGCCTACCCATAAACAGGGCGCCTTCAAGCACTGTCAAATAATCAATTATTAATCAGAACGCGGGAACTCAATGGGTTAATGAGGGAAACAAGACTAAACAATAACGCTTTGCAAAGTCTTACAACTCGAATCAGAGCTAAGCATTTTGGTCCAAGAAGAATTTTAAAAAGAATTATACTTACTTCACAAACAGAGAAAGAGAGAGAAGGGGGGAGGGGAGGGAGACAGAGAGGGGGAGAGAGGGGGTGAGGGGAGGAGAGAGAGAGGTAGAGAGAGATATGCCCCGGAAAAATTACATGTCCCGTGCATGTTCCCTCTACCCGTCTATCAGAGTTGGTTTTTTTTTTTTTTTTTTTTTTTTTGCATAGCCTCAATTCCCTCTTTAAATCAACTTATAGGCCTATTCAATTTTGTTGAACTCTACTTCAATTCATACAGCAGTGTTTTGTCCAAATGATTTTAAAATCTTTTCCGTCTGTCTAGCTCTTCTAAAATTTTGAATAGCTCATCAAGTGCAACTTTATCAAAAGCCTTTGAATAACCCATGAAGCATCATAACAGAGATCTTTCTGAACTTCGATACACCTTTTCATAAATTTTATACATTGTTTTGGTGAATAGTCTATAGCATTTATTCTATTTCTATTTATTGATATATTTCTTTAAAAAATTATTTGCATGTATTATACAGTGACTCGAGAGGATTATTGTTCTATGCATCTACATATCACTCGGCGGCATCCACTGCTTTCGTTTAGTTAGGCCATTAAGAAATAAAGTTATAATTTAATCACATCTTCTGAAATCTCACCATTGTCATGCATAGCTTTGTTTAGAATCTGTTGTTGTTTGAGTGCCAAATTCTTCTGTGACAATCCCTTCAACTGGGATATCATAATAATAATAATCTAATAGTTTTTCCTTGTTTCATTTTCTTAACGACAGCGGCATATGTACGTAATTTTTTTTTTTAAAATAGTAGTGGGTTTTACGGCGCTCGCAACCTGCTTTCAG
Organism: Aplysia californica; assembly: GCF_000002075.1. Lineage (NCBI taxonomy): Eukaryota > Metazoa > Mollusca > Gastropoda > Aplysiida > Aplysiidae > Aplysia > Aplysia californica. Next base: position 477,141 of record NW_004797728.1, on the reverse strand, counting down.
AAATGGTAGCCAAGGAAAAAAAGCAACAACATAATAATATCATAATATGCTGTCTATTAATAATGGTATTGCAAAAGGTCGTTTTCATTTTTCAATAGTACAGTATAACGTAGGGTGCGGTGGCATAGCGGTTAGTGCGCTTGTCCCTGAAGCGGCAAGTCCGGGTTCGAGTCTCGGTTCGGACATAGGTTTTTTTTGGCTCCTCCTGCCCACTCAGAAGTAACAGGTACCTTACTTCGAGTTGGGGAAGTAAAGGCGGCATTGAAAGGAACTGACCACCCTACCACAATATGCCGAAGGCCTAGGAAGTTGTCTCACTAACAAGGCAATCCCAAATGTCCGGATCGGATGCCGGAACAACATTACTTTTTTTTACAGTATAACGTACGGTTATTCAGAATTTAGAAGATATTATATGTAGGCCTACCTCAGATTTAATGACCATCTCTGAATGGACTGAGAGCATTTAATTTGGTAGAGAA
>NW_004797728.1:475487-476494 GCF_000002075.1 Aplysia californica | reverse complement strand
CACACACACACACACACACACACACACACACACACATCCAAACCTCCCCTTAGCTAAGCTCAAGAACTCAAAGTTAGGGATATCAATTCTAACCGGGGTCATTAACATTACTCATTACAGTCCTGCAGGAATACAATTAAGCTAATGGTACGCCCGAAACAAACAAAAAATACTCTAAATGCATATTATATTGTATGTAAATTATATACATGTGTACATATCTTATATAGCCATTATTCGAAATTATAGCATTTTGTCAGCTGTAACTCGGAAATAATTTTGTTATCGTTATGTTGATATACAGTGGTATTGATATCATATCTCATGAAAACATATTTTAATGACGACCCCACACCGTTTGTTCAAACATTTATTTCCTTTGTTTCTATTACTGACCCGTACAAAAGAAATACATGTACATACATTCCAAAGAGGTATACTACACCACCCCCTTCCCTCCCATAATATCATAATATTCTTGTATGTGAAACAGATGGGACAGCATATTTTTATTATGGTCATGGTGACAGGTTCACCATACTATATGAGCGAATGGTATGATGTATGTGCGCGTGTCCGGGGGGGGGGGGGGGGGGGGGGGGGGGGATTACATGTATCAACATGTGTTTGAATTTTGTTTGAATTAGTTGTATTTACCTTCAAATTGAACTCGCCTTATAAATCTATGTTTGGAAGATCTCGTCAATTTGTCTGTCAAGTTGACAATCAGGTGACCTCATTTCACTGGCGGCGGATTTGGATATTTTCGGCCGTGGCTGCAGAGACCAATCAATTACATGACAATGATTTATGTTTATACTTGAGGCTTGGTAGATAACATTTAACAGCACTTTGGGATTATACATGGAGCGAATTATGTATTTGTTTCTTTGCTTGTTTTTTAAGATTTATTTGTGTTGTGTTTGTGCACGCGTGTGTGTCTGTGTGTGTGTATGTGTGTGTGTGTGTGTGTGTAGCGTGCGCGCGTGTGTGTGTGTGTGTGTGTG
>NW_004797728.1:445174-473716 GCF_000002075.1 Aplysia californica | reverse complement strand
TGTGTGTATGTCTGTGCGTATGCGAGCGTGTGAGCTTGTGTAAGTGTGTGTGTGTGTGTGTGTGTGTGTGTGTGTGTGAGTGTGTGAAGGCGGCTAGTCTATCAAATGCTTCCTTTGAACAAGTCTGTGTATTTCAAGATCCAACACTTTTCATTTTCAGTTTTTCTTTTGTTATTTACGCGTAAATTATACCGCTCTACCTCCTGTGACTGTTCATTTCTGGTTAAGACGTGAGTTACGGCAATTTAGTGGCGAAGTGGAAACTGCCCGCTTTCATTTTGAATTTTCCCGACATCGTCTTCCGGAATATCCCGAAAAAGGCCGAAGTGTGAATAGGCTGCTGCATCATGGGAGATTATTCGAGCAAACCGGTTATCAATAGGCCTAGGCCCTGCTTGTTCGTTCTCAAAACGACACAAGGCGCAGTTGAAAACGCTGGAAAAGGATTGTGCTAGCTTACAGAGGTTCAGAAGGGAGGAACTGGACAGTTGATTGAGCTCTAAAGGTAAATTATTGCATTGTTTTAGTATTTTAGAAATATTTAGCGTACTCTCTACGGGCGATAACCTCAACCCTGTATAGTTTTTCGTGGTACAAGTTGTCCTCTCCTCCATCATCGAACATGGCGAAGATTATGTGCCCTTGGTCCAGGGGGGACAATTTTCTTGTTGCTTGATGTATGCGAATAACAGAAGATATTATTAGTTTATATTTGAATTCTACCGTGTGTATATTATTTGTTATTATCGGTTACACGACTCATATTTATGATAGGGAAGGCTCCTGAAAGATGTATAATTTATGAGAGGACGCGTGCAAATGGCGACCGGAAAAATGGCCGACACACACGCCGAAAAAAATATCGACTGTTCTGTCTAATCAACGCTGCGACTGAGGCCCGGACGCGGACATTTTGGCTTGGCCTAGGCGAGAATGAGAATTGGACCGAGTTCACCCCCTTTGTTTTGGGGATCGCTCAGTTTTTTGTTGACATTGCTTAGGGCTGGGTTGTTTATTTATTTTGCAATCGAGCATTTCCTTTGATTGGGCGTGAAAAGAAAGCAGCAGTAGAGCCAGAATCTAGATTCTAGCTAGATTTTCTAGTCTAGTAAAGTAAAAACAAAAGTAAAAGCAAAACTGTTCGGTTGCTCTGAGCAGCTCCCTAAGGCCTAAGGCTTAGACTAAGCTAATGCCAGTGCCGTATTTATGTACTCCTCTCTTCATCTAAATAAATGTTAGCTTATCCCTTTAAAAGAATTACCATGGCCAAAAATGCTGTGTAGGAGCTCAGTTCACAACTGCTCTCCAAGAGCCACCTATCTTCAAGAGTCTTGAGGCCACTGAGGGGATGTTTTGGCCATTATAATGCCTCTAACATTAAACATTGTCTGTGCTTGACTACTTAATTTGTCTTAATTGCTGAGACGGGGCCTCTGTTTGGTTCCCCCAGACATATTGCTATGCCTGTTTGAAATGTTTGGGTGCATCTGTCCTACTGGCCAATGATTTTTATAGGCCACCTCTATTCTCACCCGGGGTGAGAATAGTGCAGGCGAGTCTTTTGGCTATTCTCACCTGGTGCGCGTTCACTGTTATAGCCTAGATCTAGATCTAGGCCAACAAATTTTGTGTTCACCCTAAACCACAGAATTCTACACTGTGATAACAGAAAAATTGTAGAATTCTGTGCCGTGAACAAACGTTCCATTACAGCTGTAGCCTACTAAAAGCGTACAATTTTGTCTGTGGGCAGTGGAGAAAGAGAGAGAGAAAGAGAGAGAGAGAGGAGTAGCGCCAGTAGCGCGAGAACTTCCGGTCAAAATAAAATGGCGACCCGCGTAGTTCGGCTCGATTCGAAAAGTTAAATAGCCGTAGCATCTTTGTAGACAACCAAATTAATTTACTTTTGTGTTTTAACATCATTTTTTAACTTTGTTTTGGTCAATTTGATCGTCCACACCGATAGACAGTATTCAGAAAGAGACAGGGAGAGAGAGAGAGGGGAGGAGTAGATCTTGCGAGAACTTCCGGCAAAACAAAATGGCGACCCGCGTAGTTCGGCTCGATTCGAACAGTGAAATAGCCATAGCATCTTTGAAGACGATCAAATTAGCTTACTTGTTTGTGCTATAACGTAATTTTTTCTTGGCTTTTATCAATTTGATCATCCACACCGATAGACAGTATTCCAAAATGAGGAAAAGCAGGTCTTGTTTCGCACCGGGTGAGAATAGTCTACGCTGGCAAGTCTCACCCGGGGTGAGAGGTAGATCGTTTTTCTATTCTCACCCCGGATGAGAATAGCCACTTCCTTTTTTTAAGCTTTGATGAATGGTCAGAGCTTACAACAATTCCTTTTATGCGTGTCGGACGCGTGTGGTCCTTGACGCTGTAAAATCAATCAAGGAAGATTGTAAAACGTCCTGACTCCTTACACGCAGCGCTGCGTCTAGTTCCACGCGACCGTCGATTGCTATCGGTCTATATCTTGTTGCGTGCAACAGACTGGGGGTGTGACTGGTTTAGAGCATCACCATTGGTCAAAATACCTAACCAAGGGGAATGCCGGTCGCCACGCTGTGTGTGTTTGTGTGTGTAGAATGTTAATCTTCAATTTGACCCAATGCAAGTTTTGTGAATCTAATTTTGTTGTGTTTTTTTTTTTAACGGACAGCAGGAGGAGGAGGTGAAAGTGGAGGAGGAGGAGGTGGAGGAGGAGGAGGACTTACACGGGATTGGCCATACTCAATCAAAAATGTCTGCGGCTCGTAGAACTTCCATCTGACGGACTTAGTACTGCCTTGTACATCTTGACATTAAAATTTGCCACTGTCTCTCTTCTGTAAATTGCCTGTCGCGTAACACATAGGGCGAGAGTTTTGTCGGTTTTGTTGCTTCTGAAAATTTTGGACCACATCGCTACTCATCACTAGACATACCAACTAAACGTTGCATCGCACATGAGGAGACATAAATAGTCACAGAGTTGATCTTTGTTTATTTACATCACAAAGGAATTCAAGATGGCGGACAGATGGAATGAGAAGGGGTGGGCAAATATATTGCATTTTAATTATTATTGTAGCAAGTATGAGAAATTAAGTTGATATTTAAAAAAATTGGAACTGGTAGTAATTTAGTAGAATCAGTCTACTCTGTATGTAGAAGCACCAGACCAGGAAAATTCGATTAAAAATGTATGATTTTGAGCCCCCCCCCCCAATTACTGACCATTTTTGTTGAGTTTTAAGGGAAAAAAAACTGTTGGAAAGTTCAGCATCTGTTTTTATGGTAATTTCATTGTGAGTGTGCTCACTGCGGAGAGTAAGTAGATGTTTTCATTCAAAAATCAGATCTTGCTAGATCCAGCAATGAAAGTGAAAGAATTCTTGTCGTCATCACAACTTAAGATATTTCATTATGGCGATTGTATTATTCAATGTGTTTCTCTTTTTCAGCCATGTCCCAAAACGGGTCCATGGACAATGAAGTTGTCCAACCTGGTCAGATGCCCAACACCTTGATGCAAGATGATGTTGGAGGGGAAGGTGCTGATGATAATGAAGCTCTGAAGGTAAAAATGACGTACTTTTTCTCTGCTTTTATCTTTTCCGCTGCGATAGAATATCGATTTTAAAAAGTCTTGTCTGTTAAAAGTATTCTGTAATAATGTAGTCACATGAACGAAGGAAACAACACTCTGCATTTGCACAATGTGTTTACAGCAGTTAAGTGTTCCCCAGTTTAAAAATACTAAATTATCTTTGTTTTTGCGCTCTTTCTTGTAGTTTAGGAAACTAAGATTGCATTTTCGAGTTGTTTTTTGTTGTTGTTTATAGCAGTGTACAGACATGCCACTCATCCCGATTTAATCGAGATATCCCGATTTTTTGCCCCAAATCTCGAGCATCCCGATTTTGGTCGCCAGTATCCTGATTTTTTGTTGTTGTGAAAGCACCGCTTGGACTTTTTATCGGCAGGAACTTAAAACGCTATTTCCTAAAACATCAATGCCGGATCCAGTAGGGGCCAAGTTGACTCACGCCTGTAATTTTGAAGAGTATCAATTTTTATCTCCGACTTGGATACTCTCTAGATCTACTTTCGCTTTTCTTACCCAGAATTCTCCAATGATGGCCTGGTTACTGTAACAATTATGACATAGGCCTAAAAATAATCTATTCGTTGTTCTGCCCTTGCTTTAAAATTTAAGCAAGCTTTGTCCGAGTACTGGTTGGTCAGGCCCATCATCAAGACCTGTTAGTGGAACTTTGAAACTTTCGTTCGCATCACGTGACATGACCTCGTACGTGTGACTAGTGTGAGTAGCGCGTGTGTCGGGGACCGCAGGTTGTCGAGGTCAACAAAGTTCATTGACACTGGTCGCGTTTGTCGAGGTGTTTTTCTGGACTTAACCAGCATGAGACGCCCTAGGGGAGTGGGAGGGGGTATTTTTTTTTTTTACACTTCGGCTTAAAGTGCTTGCCGTGATACGTGTAGGCTACCGGTACTAATTGAGGATGAAGGAATAATGCTAAGAAAATAATAGTAAATGAATGACCTTGGCGCAGATTTTTTTAGGGGGGGAGGGGGGGTGCCTGATACATGCGATTGAAGTGAAACGTTGTTACTGTATGTAAATGCGCGCCTTTTGCATGGATGATTACAGTTACATGATGTATGTGTAAGCTATTGTCAAGACTACGAAAGTTTCAGCCTCTCTACAACCTGCGCTCCCCCAGTCTATGACTATCCAACTCAGACTCGAGTACATGCTCTCTTTCAGTTTTTTTACTTTGAGGCCCAATGGGAACTTGTTTCTGCGAAAGTTTTATCTTGCGTGCTTGCCTCATAAAAGGGACCCCCCCCCTCCCCTGTGCCCCTTATGACTGATTTGCCGTTGATCCTGATTTTTTTCACCAGATCCTGATTTTTTTACTCTGAAATCCTGATTTTTAGATTTCATAGAGTGGCAGGTCTGAGTGTATTGGTGTAGTGTAGGTTTGTGATAATTTTCACACATGGTAGGTTTAATTGGTTTGTTGTCCTTTTAAAAAAGTTGGAGTGTAGAGAGGGTAAGTAAAATATGTTTGTTTTTCCCTTGAATCTGTACTTTAAATGTTTGTAATTTTTTAAGTACACAGTACTTACAATTACACTTTTTAAAAAATTCACAGAAAGGGTCAAAACAGAAAGACAGCAAGGGCAAAAATGCAGAACCAAAGGAAGAAGTTGAAGAGAAAGTGAATAACAGTCAGGATCTGTTCGAGGCACAAGGAAGCCAGAAGTTGCAGCCTGGAGAGGTAATTTTCACATGTTGCTAGTTGTTTCTTTCTAAGTTTATTAAGACTCAAAATGGAAGAACTTTTTTCTGGCTTTTGGCAAGGTTTTATGGGATGTGCAAAGCGTAATTACATCTGATCTATGTTTTCTGTGTGTAGCTTTCAGGGACTATCTTATCTCAACATGAGTTTTTATTGATGAGAAATTTCCTAAAAGGTTTACCCTATAGCGTATAATCTTCTGCAGAAGCCAGCCCTTCAATGTTAAGGTTAAATGTTATGTTAGTCCATTGTTACATTGTATTACGTAATTGATTGGCAGTGTTTTATTGATGTGTCATATTTTTTATGTCCCCCCCCCAGTTGTCTTGTGTTTCTCTAAGAAGATCTTGGAGATGTACCTATTATTGCATGTCATTTCTCTGATGCTCAAGATAGGGGTGCATAGACTCTCCATTTTCCATCAGTGCTTCCATTCTTCCGTATTTCTACGGAAATCCGTACTTTCTGCCAGTTCTGTACTTGATCCTCCATCATTATCAACTCCCTCCGTAAAAATCTGCGACAGCGTAGGGCTACGGAAATTCCATAGCAAAAGACTCGTACTCGCCTTCGTATCATCCTGTATAGTATAAGTTACGGATATTTACGGTAATTCTCTCGGCAATAGTTTGTTACGGTATAGAAACCTGCCAGATTGCTCATTTCCTGCCATCGGCTATTAATCCGCTTTGCCCCATGCATTCATTGCAGGTTGGTTGGCAGTACCTTTTTTACCTGCAGATTGATCAAAATCTGGCGAAATTTTTGTGCCACTTTCCTCCCTTCTATTATTCCTTCATTCCGTCTGTCTATCTTCGGATTGTTGCCGTGGCTGAAAAATTTGCGCGTTGATCAAGTATATTGACTTGTGTCAGAAAGAAACTTTTTCGCAAATTTATTATCTAGATCTACAGAAATTATCAGTGTGAAGATTCTACGGCAGGGGAGCGCGATAAGGGCCGCGATGAAAGAAATTTGTGCTAAAACTACTAAAATCAAGAATAATTCGAAGTGGTGTTCCGAGGTTGTGACATGCGACATTCAGACGTGAAAATTAGGGTATACGCTCGGTAACTGTATTGTGAAGGTACATATCTATTCATTATACCCAGGTTTGCCTTCTATCAATGGTGCGATGACAAATTAATTGAATTATAATAGTAGCAATGGAAGGGGAACCTGCTTTTAAACATTGCCAGCAATGGAAAGATATGTGTGAAGAAATCAAACAAGATAGAATCTTGGTGAAAGAAATAGGTAGTATGGGTTGTTGGCAATCTCTTTAAACAGGCTCCCAAATGCCATTTTCAACCCTCTAAAAGCACTAAATTTCAATTACTTCGGGGGCGAACTGAACCACCATTGGGACGCTGTCCCTGGACCCTGCTGGGGGCCTGTTCGGGCCCCCGACCCCCAGCAGAATTTTCCTTACCTTTCAGCAGGAGCTGGTGGAAGCACTGTTTTATGTTACTGTGCATGTGCATTTTTATAAATGAATGCGTTGTTCATTTGGGTCACTAGTACAATTTGCAGGATACTTGGGAAAATGACAATAATAAACCCATACCTGTTCCCGTCGTTTTATGCAAGAAAAATTCTGAAATTATGCAAACCGAGCCCGAAAATTTGAAATTATGCGATTCTGTTTAATTTTAACAAAGAATGATGAAGGAAAATAATCAAAAATTATGCCAAAAATGATCAAATTTTGCTAAATTATGCGGGATCCATGAAAAACCATGGGGACAGCCTTACCAAATGTTTAATTAAGTAGCTAGTCTGATTCTTCGGAAAATAGATTTATAAAAGAACACGTTATGAGCTTAGATGTTAAAACATTCTCTTTTAAGGAATAGAGAGATTTTTATGGGAGCTTTTGTGTACTTGTGATAACATACAGTTATTCTTTTCTGAATTTTTTTAGAGGTTTCAGTGTTAAAAGGTGAAGAGAACAAACAGCAGTGTGTTTCATAAGGAATTTTCCTGAACGTGAACATAAAATATATTTTGCCAAGAGGAATGGCTTTGTTGATGTAATCAACGTATTTGACTTTTGCAACTTGTATTTACTTTTCTTATGCTTTCTCATCAGGTCTTATCTAGTGATGAAAAAGGACAGTCAAGAATCATAACTCTTGAAGATGGAGAAGAAGATGAAGAAGAAGAAGAGGAGGAAAATGAAGAAAATGTAGTTGCAAAAGAAGAAAATGAAGATATAACGGATGAGCCTAAGAAAAAGAGAAAGCAAGGAGATGATGGTGACAAGGGCTTGACTTCTGATGTGCCAGATGTGATGCAGATGCCTGGCTTTGCTCATGAGGATCAAACAATTCAGGGCGATGTTTATCATGATGATGACGATATTGACGTCGGTGCCAAAACTAAAGGGAAGCGACCCATACGATCTCCAGAAAAACTTGCTGCGGTCAGAAAAGATGCTGAAATGTCATTTGGTTTTGATGATGAAGGAGAGAACGGTTCGGATAAAGCGAAAGAGGGTAGGGAAACATCTCGCAGAGGTGGTAAATCTCCTCGTGGTGAGGACAAGGCGGAGCCTGAAACTTTGCCAGAGCCCGCCAAGAGAAAAGGCAGGGCTTCTAAGTCGAAGGAGGAAGTGGAAAACGCTGATGAGGAAGCTCCAATGTCGCCCCGACGGGGAAGGGTTTCCCAGAAAGACGCTGTCAAGGAAGAGAGTGCTGCGATTGAGTCCCCCAAGAAAAGGTCTGCCCGTGCCTCCTCCAAGAAGGCGGTGGAAGAGGAAGGGTCAGCAGAGGATGCGGAAGTAGAGCAGGAGGAGGAAGAGAGGACCACCTCTAGCCGAAGAAGGGGGAGGCCGCCGAAGAGATATGGAGATGAGTCCCCAGTGCAGAGTAAAGCTGAGAAGACGCAGAAGACTCCGGTGTCTGGAAAAGGGAAGGGGAAAGCGTCAGCGGCTGAGAATGTGGAGGAAGTGGAGGCTGTCGCCAAGTCAGGGAAGAAAGAGGAAGCCCCCACGAGTGCGAAGAGGGGAAGACCGAGGAAGGAGCCAGAGCAGGAGGAGCCAGAGCAACCTCGGCGAAGAGGGCGACCCAAGAAGGAACCGGTGCAAGAGGAGGAGGATGAGGTGGAAGAGAAGAAGTCCAAGAAAAAGAAGCAGGCTGAGGCGGAGGAGGAGGCTGCGGTTCGGAAAGGCTCACTCGTGAAAGATGATCAGAAGAAAAAGGGGAAAGGCAAAGAAGAGGAGATGGAAATAATTGTGAAAGAGGTGCCAAAACCAAGAAGAGGGAGGCCTCCAAAGTCGGCAACAGCCACCCCAGAGACACCTGCTGTTACTAAAGGTCGACCCAAGCGCAAAGTTCAAGAGGTAGAAGAAGAAGAAGAGGAGGAGGAAGAAGAGGAAGAAGAAGAGGAGGAGGAGGAGGAAGAAGAGGAAGAAGAAGAGGAGGAGGAGGAAGAAGAAGAGGAAGAATACACCCCAAAAAGAGGGAGGAAAAGAGGAAGGCCTTCATTAGAATCGGCTCGAAAACGACCAAAATCCCAGGCAGAGGTATGTTTTAAATTTTAATCCATTTTGTATTTATGTAATATCATTCTGTCTTTATATCCTCTTAAAAAAACTTTCCTGCCTGAAGTGTCTAGGCCATTCCCAGAGGAGGGATAGTAACATGTTCGCATGCACAGATGAATTGTAAATGGGCTGACTTATCCATATCATGCTCATACTGTGCTGAAACAACAAAGGGGGAATTGGTGCCTTTTCTTTCCTCATCCTTACTATCGCAGTTTTTCTTCTACTTCTTTTGTATGTTTGTCACTCTCTTGTGAACTGCTATTTCCGAGGTGCCTTGATAGTTGAAGCAGACTTTGTGCTGTTGAGGCTAGAGAGGTGAGAAGAGAAAGCCGGATTCCCTGTTTGGACTTCTCTGTTGGCATCCACCCCTTGGCGCTCATATGACCTTATGCAGTTGCGAGCGCCGTAAAACCTTACTAAGACTAAAAAGACTGCTAATGGATTATTTATTAGAAAGAAAGTTATAAATGGTTTGGTTGAATTTGTTGCTGTTGTCACTGGTTTGTTCCCCCCCAACCCCCCACCACCACCAAAATGAATTTTTGTAAGTAATGAAAGATAGATTTATTTCAGGAACTGATCAAACTGAATTTCAAACAAAACTAAAGATGCTACTCTTATTGTTCTTGAGGTTTCAGATAAAGGTAATGTTAAAAAGCTCTTTATGAATACATAGTTTATGCTGAACATGTCTTGGAAAAAGTAGTGTGGATAAATTCACTTTTTCTCTTTCGACAGATTGTGGTTGTACCAGTTACAATGGGCAGTGTAAAACAGGAGCCAGAGGAGGAGGAAGAAGAAGAACAAGCTTTGATTGACATCAAGCAAATAGTTGGCACTCCTCAGACACCAGGTAAAGTAGTAGAATTTGAGTAGGATCCTCTTGCCCTGCTCGAAACATTTAGGTAATGTAGGAAGAGTGGACTGGGCTCCTGGGCTCACTTTTACGCTCAAATGTGCGTATATTATGCTTTAAACCTGCAGATTACCCCCTTTAAGTTTTGGTTGTGCGTGAGCTTTACTCTTTATAATTTCATTTCGAGGGTTTGCATACGCTTTAAAACGTAGGTGGTGTGCGTCTGGCAAGCATCATTTTCCCCCATATCGATCCCGAAGCCGGGTCATTGATTTGACGACACACCCACACAGGTGCACAACAGTTACTTTTTGTGTCAGAAGAAGTCGACTAGTCGACCTACTTATCAGCTGCGCACAGTTTCCGGCAACCCAGGCTTGCTATAGCACAGAAGCTCCGCCCACTTTCTGGTCGCTCACATTTGCCGGTGTCATGCCTTGAGTTTACCCCTGCCGTGAGATTTCATTACCCCCATCCTTCTTTAACACACTAGTAAACATGAATTGTCCGTCATCGAAAGTGTGGAAAGACTGGAATGTGAACCCTTGGATGACTCGGGAGAATAATGAATCAGTTTATTTTCCATCCCTGCCCTAAATCTCAAGCATCCCGATTTTCCCGATTTCAGTGCTTCCACTCTTCCGTATTTTTACGGAAATCGGTACTTTCTGCGTGTTCCGTACTTGTTCCTCCGTCATCATCAACTCCCTCCGTAAAAATCTGGGACTGAGTAGGACAACCGAAATTCCGTAGCAAAAGACCCGTACTCGCCTTTGTATCGTCTTGTATGGTAAAGCCAAGAGTGTAAATTATGGGTATTTACACGGTAATTCTCTCGGCAATAGTTTGTTACGCTATAGAAATCTGCCAGATTGCGCATTTCCTGCCAACGGCCATTATTCCGCTCAGTCCCATGCATTCCTTGCGGGTTGGTCGGCAGTACATTTTTAACCTGCAGATTTATAAAAATCTGGTGAACTTTTTGTGCCACTTTCCTCCTTTCTATCATTCCCTCATTCTGTCTGTCTATCTTCGGATTGTTGCCGCGGCTGGAAAATCTGCGCGTTGATCAAGTATATTGACTTGTGATCTTAGAAAATTACTGTCAGAAAGAAACTTTTTCTCAAATTTATTGTCTAGGTCTAGAGAATTTATCAGCGAAGATTCTACGGCACAGGAACGCGATAAGGGTTGCGATGAAAAAAATTTGTGCTAAAACTACCAAAAATCTAGAATAAATCGAGGTGGTGTTCCGAGGTTGTGACATGCGACATTCAGACGTGAAAACTGAGGAAAATTAGGGTATTTGCTGGGTAACTGTATTGTGAAGGTACACATCTATTCATTATTTCCAGGTTTGCCTTCTATCAATGATGTGATGACAAATTAATTTAATTATAGTAGCAGTGGAAGAGGAACCTGCTTTACAACATTGCCAGCAATGGAAAGATATGTGTGAAGAATTCAAACAAGACAAAATCTTTGTGAAAAAATAGGTAGTATGGGTTGTTGGCAATCTCTTCAAACAGGCTCCCAAATGCCATTTCGACACTCTAAAAGTTCTAAATATCAATTTCTTCAGGGGCTTCGCCCCCTGAACCCCCGCCGGGACGCTGTCCCTGGACCCTGCTGGCCAGACCCCCAGTAGAATTTTCCTTACTTTTTAGCTTCAGCTGGTGGAAGCACTGCGATATTGATCGCATGCACCCTGTTTTTTGGGGGTGAAATTTTTTTTTCTGTTTAGCCGGATTTTTTTCTAAAATCTTACCCTTGCCTTCTTTTCTGTTGTGGGAAGCACTCATTAAATTTTTTGTCAGCAGAAATTCGGAGCACTATTTTCCGAAATGTCTGTCGAATTTAGTAGTCTCACCAAAAGTTGTCTTGGATCTTTTCTCACACATGCATGTTACTTAACAAACTATAATGGATTGGAAGTTAGTATTGATTTGGCATTCCGACGTGTAAAAGACATTTTCAAGATCTGCTTTCGCCAAAATATGCTTTGTCCGAGTTTTGGTTAGTCGGGCCCGTCATCAAGACCCGTCAGTAAAACTGTTTCAATTGCGCGTTGGCACCACATGGCATGAATTCGGCGTGTGAGTTCCGCGTGTGTCGGGGACCGTCGTTGATGGGGTCAATTTTAAGTTCATGCGCACTGTTTTAAGCATCTTTCGGGACTTATCTGAGGAGGGGGGTGTGCGGTAAAACACTTGGACTAGGAGACCTTGACATGATACTTCAGGGTTTAAAAAAATATATGATAAAACACACAAAGGCACTCGCATGCGCGCTCACACACACACGCACACACACGTGCGCGCACACATACACCACACACACGCATGTGCGCAGAGGGAATATACATGGATATAATAATGGATACCCTTGGAATTTTTTAAAGTCAGCTTGGCAGTGACCTAGGGGATTTGTCGTTGATCCCAATTTTTTTCACCAAGTCCCAATTTTTTTCACCAAGTCCCAATTTTTTCCCCCCACTGAGATCCTGACTTTTAGATTTCGTAGAGTGGCAGGTCTATTTTTCTTGGAGTATAAATTATAGTCGGAGTTGTCCCCTTTTGGTTTGTCAACTCTATTTTATTTTTGATAGACCCAACTGCTCAACCATCACCACTCTTCCCCCCTCCAAATGGACACAACTCTAATTCTAGTTAATATTACTCATTTATTTCTTAAGTTAATTAAAATCGTTAGCATTCAATAATAGTTATGGTCACTCTCTGTGTGTCTGTGTGAATGTGCGTGTGAGTTAAATGTTTGCAAGCCAAAAATCTTACTATAAAATTATGAGATATTGACTTTTACCCATTAAGTTTCTAAAACAAGGGTTTAAATACCCCTTAAAATTGTAACCAAAGGGTGAAGGCACCTCTTAAGTTGGCCTGAAAAGGGGAGCCCTGGCGCTCACTGCACAATGTGTTTCCAACATTCTGTATTTGTCCAGAAATTAGTACATTATGAAAGTTCTGTACTTGCCTACTCCTCATATCAACTGTATAAAAGGTTGCTGTAGTATAGGTCTACTGCTATTGTGTAGCAAAGGATCCATACTTGTGTTCATGTCTTCGTGGATAAGTTTGGATATATATGACAATTCTCAGTAATGAGTTGCATTGCTAACAGATTGCTCATTTTGTGCACTTGGCCATTGTCCTTTCATGCATCCATTGCAGGTCTGTTGGCAATACATTTTACACCTGCTGATTTGCCACTGGCTTGTCACAATGGGGAAATTTTCATGCCAGTTTTTTCCTTTTCTTTCATTTACTTATTCTTTGTGTCTGCACATCTTAGCAGTGACTGGAAAATATATCTGATGATAAAAAAAAATGAATGGTGACTTAAAAAGAAAATTGTTATCAAACTTTTAAAGATCAGTCTTGATCAAGAAAAATTGTCAGATTAGTATTCTACGAGATCAGGATAAAGGCTGCAGTTCAAGAATTTAATATTTAAAAAAAGTGGAAGTAGTGCGCTTTGGTTGTAACATTTGACATTCGAATGTGACAATGGAGGAAAATTAGGGATCGTGCTCAGTAAAAACACATTAAAAAAAGAAATTAAAACAGCTGAGTGATTGTATTGTCAAGATAGAGATTCACGGATTTGCCTTTTGTGAATGTTGTGATGACAAATTTTAGAAGCCATGGAAAGGGCAGTTTGTTTTTAAACAGTAACTGCCATGGAAAGATGTGCAGATAACGAAATCGGATAAATCAAGACAAAGGGTTAATGTACAAAAAAGTGATAATGGATTGTTAGCTAGCGATATCTTTGAACAGGTTCTCAAATGCTATTTTCAACTTTCAGAAAGCACTAAATTTTAATTTCCATTGGGGCTTGGCCTCCTGGACCTTCAGCACTTCATAGAATTGTCCTTGCCTTTCTGCTTTGTCTGTTAAAAGGGACGATTGTAATTTCCCCTACCCTCACATTAAGCAGTCAAAATGTGGTTTGATCTAGATAAAATGTAATGTCATTTTCGTGTACTATGATATTTATTGATCTACTTAAGTTTTTTGTAATGCATTGAATTTGTATTGTTTTTAAAAAGAATATTTCGAGTGTTTTTTAATTTATTTAAACAAAAATTATTTTTTTTGAAAACACAATTCATTGTTGGGTGATTCTTTTCTTTCTTGTGTACACAGGAGACCAGTACATTGCCTCCCTCGATGACAGTCAGGTTGGAGAAGAAGAAGTTGGAGCTACTGACGGGGAAGTTACTGAAACGTCTATGGTGGACAACTGCATGTCAACTCAGACCCCTCAGTTTGATGAGTTTGTGGAGGTGGAAACCATTTTTGTTTCTGCCACCCGTCGCTCTGTCCAGACCCAGACAGACCCTCGGCTCAAGAGGAAAAAGTTTGGGCCCCTCAATCAAGATGCGGGTATTGATGCAATGGATTTTGATGAATACGAAGACGACCTGTATCGCAGACGCAGGAGAAAACTGGAGGAGGATTACGGTTTGTTTGAAGACAGTGAACCAAGAAGGAAAACTATTCGTCGCAACACTGAAGAAGCGCTGAAATGTCCATTCTGTGAGAAAGCCTTCATCGGCCTTGTGAAGCACATCAAGGGCAAGCACAGGGATGAGCACAGCTATGAGGAGGAGATGAGGAATGCCAAGTGGAGAGAGAGGATTATGAAGGTAAGCCCAACTTGAGACTTGTTGATTGCGCAGTAAGTTTAAGTGTGGTTATTTATGATCGTGTATCTACTAGAAGGTTCACAAGACTTCACAGGGTAAGTTGATCTCAGTTCTTATGACTAAATTTGTTTTTATGAAAATAGCATAATAGGTGAAGTGAGCAGAT
This sequence comes from Aplysia californica, assembly GCF_000002075.1. Taxonomy (NCBI): domain Eukaryota; kingdom Metazoa; phylum Mollusca; class Gastropoda; order Aplysiida; family Aplysiidae; genus Aplysia; species Aplysia californica. The sequence goes on along the minus strand of NW_004797728.1, from coordinate 459,148 downwards.
ATTGTGAAGAAAGCTAAATATGCGTCTGTTGGGTTTTTCCCCCCTTTTATTTTCGCTAATTTGTACTCATGGTGTTCAGTGTAGGAACAAATTTTAAAGATTTGAATGGGTATGCATAAATAAATATTATTGTTACCGCATGCTGATTTATTTTAAGGTTAGACCTGCATGTTTGCCGACAATCGTCTGAAATCGGACAATCGCGACCCGACCCGCGAACCGGCCCGCCTGTATCAGTCAATGTGCGTAGTGCGAGGCCTGGCCGACTGCCAGCGACCCCCTTTTTCTCCCGTCGGCTTCGTCGGCACTTTCGTTTTCGTGCCGACCGCCGACGCGCGCACCGCCGACTGCCGACGTCGGCGTTTCCGACATAATTGTCGGAACCTAAGTAGAAATGCGAATACGAAAAAGGACGACAACTTAAATTATCTACTTTCAGTTTCGTGCTCGAGCGGCCATTTTGAATTTCGTTTGTTGACTAATTCAATTGTTCAGATCGTGTTGATTCATTCAAGTCCGACTCTCTTGTTCTAATAGAATATAGATCTAGAATCTAGATTTATATAGATCTAGATCATTATAGACCTCAATGGAGGATTCAGATTCCAATTCTATTGTGTCAAACCCTATCATAGGTTGTGCTGTAATATTAATGGTAAAAATAAGCATTTCATCAGGTGCGTGAATTATTTATTTATTTAGATCTAGAATCTAGATCTAGATCTAGATCTAGAGATCTATAATCTAGACTCAGCTGAGTCCCTCTGTTCGGAATCGGATGCGGATTTCTAGTTCAAGGCCTATTCCTATTCACTTGTTCTACAAGATCTAGATCTAGATCTAGATTTATTTAGATTACTAGATCTAGATCTAGATAGATGGAGGATTCATTTTCCAATTCTATTGTGTTATTGTATCAAACCCTATAGCAATGTATATTTAGATGTAAGCCATATAGATCTAGAATCTAGATCTATGCTCCTTGTTTGTTTTGGAGTGTGGTTTTTTAACTAGATCTAGATCTAAACATTTTTTTTTTTCATTTAGGACTTGTTTTGGCCTTTTTACATGAGGCCCGTTGCAGGTTCTTTTTGGGGATAGGGTTAGGGTTAGGTCTCTTCTTTATTGTGTTTGTTGGGGTGGTCGCTCGTTACTCGGATGTCCTTCCTTATGACACCCACAAATGCTTTTTTTTTTGGGGGGGGGGGGGGGGGGGGGTTGCGCAAAATTTTCAGACAATCTGGTTGAGGCTCACATGCAGGTCTATAAGGTGTAGAAATGGATAATTATCATTAGAGAGACACTTAAGACATTGTTATGTTACTGTAAGCTTTTGCTGGACTGTTATACTGTAGTGTACTTAGTTCTCCCTGTCTTTTCGAGTTTAGCGGAATTGGAAAAGAACTATTGGTACCTTTTTTGAACTGGTATTTCACTTATTTCGTGTAAAAAATGATCTTTGAAAACTTTGACAGTATTTTTAAAGGCTTTAAACGCCAAAGGCCAAAAATATACCTGTGGAAAGCCCCTTTCAAAGCTCTACAGTTCTCCGCCAATGAAAAGACGGTATTTAATCATCGATCTTTCCGTCAAGCATTTGAATGCATTGTACCGCGAGGGGCTTTCCATGGCGATTCTTCAGCTCCTAATAATCAGATGTACAAACAACTTACACCATTGTAACGATCGAAAGCTGAACTTTTACAAGGTGTGCGGCATTTGGTGTTTTATTGCAAAAGAGCATAGAAACAGCAATGTGAATTGCCCAGATTCCATCGAAACCACGCGCTCGGAAGGCCGCGAGGCCGCGTTTATGCTACCTACTTTATGTAGCCAGTGGAAAGTCACCTTTTTTCCTAAAGCTGAACAAGTGTCCTATTTTTTTACATTACCCTTTTATTTCTGTTTACACTCTGTACTTTATTCATCAAGGTATCCACTATTGGCATTGATGAATCTGGTGAAACCTGTACGGAATGTGGCAAAGTGACCAAGAACATGAAGAGGCACATGGAACTTCACCAACAGAACAGAATGCAGATTCCTTGTCCCATTTGTTCTAAGGTGTGATTTTTTCTCTCAAAATTTCATGAGGGTGACCATAGAGATACATACTGTAACTGGTTTATCTTGATTCTCTTTGTTTGACCTCACTTCATATTTTCATTGGGTTTGTCTTATAAATTTCAAGTTGTGTGAGTTATTGTCCATAGACCGTTGATTAATTAATTTTTTTTGGAGTCACCTGGGAAAGTAACAGCAGTCTTGCTGGGATAGCCCATAACATGTAAATTCTCAGTTTGTCTTCATCTGTGTCCTCTGCTTTCTCTCCGTGGTCCTTATTCTCTCTTTTTTAACCTCATCCTCTTCTTTGCCTTATCTCATGCAGTATTTATAGCTGCTGCACATTTTGTACAACTGTATCGTGGCTCTTGTAACTGTCTTTATGATAACTAAAGAGAAATCTGAAAAAGTGGAAATGAAAAAATCTCAGTTTAAACCAATTATTCAAGTAATTAGGGAAGTAAAAAAATTGTAACTTGTTCGTGTAACACTGAGCAGCTTTCTTATTGTGTGGTTTTGATCTGTTTTCCATGTGTGCAGGTGGTTCTGAAGACAGGAATGAGTTCCCACATGAGGACTGTGCACTCTGGTCGCAAACCGTACAAGTGTCCCCACTGTGACTACGCCTCTGCCTTTAGGGGAAATCTCAATACCCACATCAAGGTATTGTCAGGCCCTACTTGTCTTAATTCCGTGGTTGTAATTGATGAACAGTTATTTGTATTTTTTATATTCGGCATTCAAGAAGCTGTCAGGAAAGCAGGAGCTGAAGTTTTTATTTTAATTTTATGTTATATGTAGTTCTGGAATTGTGTTGACAGGGGTGGAACAAGCCATAACTATGTCATTACAGTATAATCCACTTCTATCAACAGCCAATTTATCGACATTTTGACATATCGACATGTTTTCCAATTACGAAATTTTCTCTTCAATATCTTCACTAAATAATTCCTCTTATATAGACTTTTTCGACCCATTCTGCTTTGTCAACATGCTTCCTGGGTACCTGACGAAGCCCACGAAGGTAAATGGGGGAAAAGCTACACTAACGGTCAACGCATTAGTTCTTCAATAAGTCCACATACCCGCCAAGCAGCCTATTAGACACTCCAGGCTTTAGTAGGTCATGTAGGGCCTACACAGTGTAGTCTCCAACACAGTACAGTGCCTCACAGACGTGAGCATCTTGCGCGTTAGGCATCACCTCCCTACCTCCACTTCCGATCGCTCTCTCCCCTTCCCCGTCCCATTCTCAGTAATATCAGTCTTTCGCTGGCAAGTGCCACGGTCACCGAGTCAGTGCCTCACCTTTCCATTTTCCCCAGCAAGCGACCATAAACTGGCCTTACAAGGATGCTACAACGAAGTTTGCGCTGGTGTATAGTGTGCGCCTCACGTTGCTCGGTCTTTGTAACCGTAACTCCTCTTGTTAGTTTCACAGTGTTGTTGAGTAAGAATCAAGGGAAACAACCAGCTTTAAAAAGTAGTGCATTGTCTTTTTACAGCTGATCTCCCCTCGTTTTTTCCTCTTTGACTTTATATTTCATTTATAGACAATTTTATATATTGACATCAAATCCACTTCCCAGAACATGTCGACATAAGCGGATTATACTGTAACTATAAAGTACTGAGACTGAACAAAATAATAAATATGATTTCGTAGCTGAAATGATAAGAGGTCGTTGCCTAAGAATTACAAAGTCTTCATTACCTAGTTTAGAGAAATTTGATGTAAAAAAAATTTGAGTTTCACATGTCAAGCTTTTTCAAATGCAATTCTTTGAACATATTGATAACGACTCCGGATAGTCTCTTGATTTTGATAGGGCAGATAGAACATTAATTGGTTTCTGATCTTGTTGTCTTAGTAACTGAATGCCAAGAACATTAATTGGTTTCTGATCTTGTTGTCTTAGTAACTGAATGCCAAAAATACCAGATAAAACTCCTAAATCAAGGGTAGTGAGATGTCACTCTCTTTATTCAAAACCAAGTAGTAACCTAGTTATCAACGAAACAACACTCTGACTTTATCTGCTATTTGGGATACAGAGCACTTGCTTGCAGATTATTGAAATACATGAGATATGTCTACAGCACAGTCAAGAGGTAAACAATTAAGGATAACTTTGTTGAATGCAGAAAACAGGGTTTAGGACGGTAGTGTCTTCACCAGTGCCCATCATCTTGACTAGCCATGCCTGAAAATTTTTTTTTTGTAATTTTTTTTTTTTAGTTTTGAAAACCTTGCACTTGCTGACTCCTGCTGTATTTCTTTCAGGGAATGCACTTGCACACTCGCCAGTACCTGTGCAATACATGCAAAGCTGCTTTCAAGACACTTGGAGCCCTCATTGGTCATACGAAACGAGTACATGAGAACTGGAAATCTCCTAACCAGAAGATCTTCATTTGCTCAGTGTGTGAAAAGAGGTTTACCAAGAAATACCATGTGGACAGGTATAGCAATAGTTTTTTTTACAACTACATTTGAGTCTGCTTAAATAGAAATGTGCAGGACTGCCGTAGTTTCTTCCGTCTAGCCGGGTTTTTGGTTTTGAGAGGTTGCTTAAACATAAGGAAAAAAATTGGGGATTTTCTTTTCTTTAGGTTTACTGCTATATTCGGATTAATCGGTTTAAGCTGTCTACACTGTATGTTTCCTATGTTAATGATATTTTAAGCGCTTCAGATTCTCCAACCTGTTTGAGATGTTTTTTGTAGAATAATGCCAAAAATGGCACAAAGATGATTTTGGACTTTTTATTTTGATTATAGTAGGGGGAGTGATACCCACTTTAAGGGTCTTTGAACCATTTATAGGGAATTTTTAAAAAATGATTTTATTTTCTAGCTGTAATAAAACTTTACAGTTTGCTGACTTTCGTTTTGAATCAGTCTCTGTAGCTTAAAATAAAATGTTTGGGCTGTTTGTAAAATTTAAACATTTTTTGTTTCGTCCCAGGCATATGCTAATTCATACGGGCGAGAAACCTCACAAGTGTACGGATTGTGGACGTTGCTTCAACAATAAGTCCAACTTGATGTCACACATACAGCTGGTAAGTTCTTGTAGCTCAGCTTGCTCAGGGACATGATTCACGTGGCCTCCAGATGAGTGGTTGGAGGGCCAACTTCTTTACTTTCCCTCTTTTGCATCTATCTTTTTTGCTTTTCCCCTGCAGTTATTGAAAATTATAGCGTCTATGTGCTTTTTGGGGGCTCTCGTGGCCTGGAGGTTAAGGTGTTGGACTCTCATTTGAAGGTCCCATGTTCGAATCTGGGTAGCGACCCCAAAAAAATTTGTTCTCTAAAATTGTCTCCTTTCACCTCCTTTCCTGCTCTCTAGCGATGTTCTGTCGTCTGCTTTCGTCTCCTCTTCCTGCCCCCACCCCCTCATCTGCTTTGCCCCCTCCTCTGGGCTCCTGACTCTTTTTGCAGCTTTTCTACTGCTACTCCTTGGCTCCTTACTGCTGTCTTTCAGCCACACCCCTGATCTTCTGGTAGGAAAGATCTACACCTAGTCTTCTCGGACAAGGGTGAAAAATCTGAGAGGTTTTGTGTGCAAATTGCGCACGTTAAAGATCCCTTTGTGGTGTAAAATCGATAAAAGTAGGCTTCGGCCGCCACCCGGGTGAAATTCAAAATTTCCTACCAGCTGTAAAAGTTTTATTTGTTCCGTGCGCTCGTGTGGCCGTATGCAGTCTCGAGCGCTGTAAAACACTTATCGGGAAAAAAAAGAAAATATGTGCTTTTGTGTTTTCACTTTATTCAGAACATGTCTTAATACGTCACTGATAAAAAAAGAGTGTGTGCTTTGTTTTATAGATTGCTTCAGAAACAGATGGATAATAGCAGTAGATTGAGTAGAGCTGGTAGTTCAGGCACTTTTGTCAAGGTACTTGACATTCTTTCATAAATTTATTGTCCTGTTTACTGCATCAGTTTACGCAATGATTATTGAAGTTGAAATTTCCTCAGTTGGGTTGAATGTAGCTGGATCATTTTCTTTGTCAATATTGAAAAAAACAAACAACTGTAGTTGTTTTGTGTTGTGATGTATTTTTGCTTTTGTTGAATCTAAAATGATTAATGTCACCAAGAGTGTTTTGATTTGGATTGATTACTAAATCTGCGTGGTGTGGATATCTCTATCTCAGACGTTTTCCTGTTTTGTTTGTCTTATGGAGTATTAGGTTACAACCAAGTGAATGTCTTTCCTGTGACACCGAATTTTAAAAAAGTTCTCTTTGTAGTCCATGGCTCTATGTCTGATAACACTGCAGATGGTTGGTGGGATGACCCTCTTAGTCATCAACCGTTCATGGGTTAACCATGAAAGCAAATGATCCGCTAGGATGGTGGGTTGTCTGAAGATAGCAATGGTTTAGAGAGGTGATGATGTTGAATGTGTTGAAACCTACGAAGGTTTAGTGAGTTACATTGATATAATGCTGAAAATAGCTTTGGTTAAGCAAATTGATGATATCGAGCAGTAGCAGCAATAGCACCAAAGTTCAAGGTTTCCCCTGAGTGTGTGTGTGGGTGGTTGGAGGGCCCCACTTGTAGGTTCTAGTTCTCTGCTTTTCCCCTTTTTGTTTCTGTCTGTCTTACTTTTTCCCACCGCTAAATAGCATTTATTGTGTTGATGTGATTCTCTTTACATCATCCTTATCAAGTGCCAGCTTTGAAACGGATATTGGCAATCATGGTTCTCCATTCATCCTTTTCACTTGGATGCTCTCAAAAGACCTATATTATCTTGGTGTTTCCCCATTACCCATCTGTTTAGGTTTTTTAAGTTTGCCTGGGTCTAACTCGGCTTCATTTGCCTTCTTCTTTTCCTGAGAGAGCAATATATTCTAAGCCCTTATGTCGATTCAAGTGTCTTAATGTTCTTTATGACCTTTTTAAAAAGATTTGGTCTAGATTTTGTTTAACACTCAGCAGCTGATTTTCTTTATGCATACACGCTAACTCAGTGAGTGGTTAGCACATATATGCTCCGGTGTGGTTTGCTTCTTTTTTCCTTTCAAACATCTACTGTCCTTATCTTTCCTCTTTTTTTGTGTTTGTAATTCTCTAGTAACTCCTCCAGTCTGCGGCTTTTAATGATCTAATTGTGTTGCCAGTGCCGTAAATTACTTACTATAACAAACTACCCTAACTCAAAATCTCTGTTTGTGTGTGTGTGTGTGTGTGTGCAGGTCCACAAGAAGCTGTCGCCCTACATGTGTGACATGTGCCATGAGACTTTCAAGAGGAAGAAGCTTCTCTTGGAGCACATTGGCAAGATCCACGTATCCCATGGTGAGGCAGCCAAGGCCATGCAGGCCTACATCCGCAAGATAGAGGAGACGGCCGATGACGACGAGGATGAGCTGGGACAGCACACAATCACCATCGCCCCAGCGGGGTCCTCGCACCACGATGCTGACGATGGCACAGCCACAGTTTATGCTCAGGTCAGTGCTCTTCACAGCAGCTGGAGTATTGTCACATTCTGAAAACATTGCAGAAGTTGTTTTCTTTTTTAATTTGGGAAAACTTATCCCCCCCCCCCCCCCAGAAAATGACTGAAATGAATGTGTGGCCACTTTGTAAAGATTCAAGGAGAATTCCTCTTTCTTTTAATTTCTTATTTTAATTTGAGAAAACTTTAAAGAAAAAATACCCTAAGAAAATCACTACTTGATGTGTGACCGCTTTGTACAGATCCAAGGCAAATTCCTCTTTTCTTTAATATTTAACACTTTTTGTTATATTGTAATTTTTGTTTACGAAATATCTGTTGTTCAGGTGTCGGACGGAACTTACCAAGCAATGGTGACGGATGCCTCTCAGGTGCTGCAGGGCCAGACGTTCACCACGCTGCAGACGGACGGCGGCGAGGAAACTATCATCATCGTGCAGGCCGCCGACCCCAACGAGGTCACACACGCCATTGTGGAACACGATGAGGACGGGGCGGTGCAGTTTGCCATGCAGGCCGGGGCAGAGGACGCTGCAGGCTCAGAAGGCAACGCCAGCTTCATCACCATGTAAATCTCTCTCCTTATAGATCGGTGAGTGGGGAAGATGGATCCTTCTTTACTCGTTGACGCTCTGAATTTGTTTTGTAAATTGCTGCTGACAAAGGGCTACCCTAGAAGTACAAAGTTCTATCTGCACAGTACCTAGTTTTTAGAAATTTGACAGAAAAAATTTTGAGTTTCATATGTCAAGCTTGTTTGAATGCTATTCTTTGAATATCTTGATTACGCAACTCAGAATAATCTTGTTAATTTGATAGAGCAAGTAGAACATTTGGTTTCTGACCTGTCTTAACTCATTCGCTACGCTGAGCCGTGCTGTTAGTACGCTAAGCCGCCCCCGGCGGCTCGACAACCGATCTTCAATTTTAGCTTAGATTCTATTCCAATCCACATATCCATGTTAAAATAAAGGTCATGAAATAATGTTGACTTTCGGGTCAAGCATTTCCACTGAAAATCGGGAATTTAGATTGAGTTTTGAAACGTGATTTCGTAGTTTATTCGACTTTGTTTTATCGCGATACCAAAATTATAGCCCGGACACCAGTCTTACTAATTTTACACAACAAAATCTATCATTATTTTGCCCACTAAAGAAATGTAGGACTCTTTTTTATAATATTGATACGATTGGACTCATATTGCCAATGCACTGTTATTGAGAAATCAATATTTTTGAGTGCTAGATCTAGGTCTAGATCTAGATCTAGATCTTAATTGTCAAAATATTTTTTTCTCCCCAAAATCACTACTTTTTGCTGAAATTACACAAAAAGTGCCACTCAAGACATGTATAGGTTTATTCCAAATGCAATTCTGAATAATTCCATATAAGATACGAGTGGGCTTTTTCTATTTGTGATCGTTTTTCAAGATTATAAATTATTATTTTTTTTTTCAATATCGGATGTTATGATCCAAATGTACAAATATTATGGAATGTATATAAATAACTGCAAACTGTTCAATATTTTCCAGTTCTATATTCATTTATGGTTATTTTGATGTATCATTTGACGAAGTGCAAAAATATTTTTTGAGTTTCACCAAAGATTATTAATTTGTTATTTTGAAATTTTATCCGCATCCAATCAAAATTGTGTTGCATAATCGCCTCTAACAGGAACTAAAGTTGAAAAATACATAAATGAATATTACAGATGTATTCTACAAACCATACTGAAAATATTGGTATATAATAAGTTGATATTTATTTGAATTTGTGGCCCCAAAGACCTTTTAACTGCCCACTAGTCCTCATCTATTTCACCCTCCCGAAAAAAATTCGTCCACAAGCCGAAAATAATAGGTAGCGAATGAGTTAATAACTCAAAAATGACCAAAATTGTTAGAACTTTATAATTCAAAGGTAGGGAGAGGTTGGTGACCTGTTTTAAATTTTGTGTCCTATTGTTTCCATCGCCATTTATGTTGGTGAATTTGAAAGATAGACCCTGGTTTGTGGGTGGTTGGTGGGTGCTCTGGTGTGGTTTGCTTCTTCTTTCCTTTCAAACATCTATCATACTTGTATCCCCTTCTTCTTTTTTATGTTTGTTACTCTCTTGTAACACCTCTAATCTTCTGGCGCTCATATGACCTTACGCAGTTGTGAGCGCCTTAAAACCTCTTCTAAAACTAAAAAACTAAAGACCCTGGTTTTCTTTATTCTGCTTGTTTTTTTTCATCCACGAGTAAATCATGACCACGGAAAGGTTTCCTCTGTTGGTCTCATCAAGCCTATCCGGCTGTCTTTGTTTTAAAAATCTCTCCAACTTAACTGAATTTGTCTGACTTAGATGCAACGTGTGGAAGAACTTCTTGAGCATTGAAAATGCTGAATTTCAGGTGGGTATTTTGAAAGTGAAGGACCTTGTTATTTTGTACTTACACAGATCATAGATTTCTCTTAGGGTTTTTAAGTGTTAGGATTATCTTTTGTTCTAAGTGGGTGGTTGGCCTGTGTTCTGGTGTGGTTTGCTACTTCTTCACTTTCAAACATTTATCGTTCTTATCTCCCCCTCTTCTTTTTGCGAATGTTACTCTTTTGTGACATCTCTAATCTTCTGCACTTTGACCTCATTGTGTTGCTGTAAACTTCTTACATATAGCATTTTTGCCCAGATGGGAAAATTGGTGAATTTGCCCACCTTTGGCTGAAAAGTTTTGAAGTTTAATTGTTAAAGTACATCTTTTTTATTTTCTTCTCAGATCCACTTCACCTCATTGATTCAAGCCCCACTGGTGTTATGTCACTCACCCAGTGATGTTTTGATCACAGTGATGAATAGACTTCACTTTCTGTGGAGCAGTCCTTTGCCGCTGCGCGCCCCCCCTGTTCTCAGGCTGGACGCCTTGCTGTAGTTTGTATCAGACTATCTCACTCTTTTCTGCAGTCACCCAAGTCATTTTTGTCAGACAAGTTTTCGAATAATGGTTTGAAAACTGATGTATTTACCGCATGTCCACTCTTGGTCTTGCTTCGAGCAGAATTAGAAGGATATGAGATGATGGTACATCTAAATGATTTCTTTTTGCTTTGTTTTGATTTTGTAGATCTGAAAAAGTTTTCGGGTAACAGCCGTTTCGGATTGTTTATAAAAACAAGGAGCAATTGTGGAGTGAATGTGATACTTTGTTCCGACTTTTTATTTATATTGAGAAGTATGAGAGGGTTATAGAGAATAATGCAAACTTTTACTTCAAGGACGTTTTGTAAAATATTGTATCTTAAGTTTTCTTTGTCTTGAGAAATATATGTTTTGTTGGTTGATGGTTTTTTTTTCAGGATTGAGTTTTATGTGCACCGTTTCTGAATATGTCTGCTCTCATTTTCATTTATGACCAGTTTAACGCAACGCAAAAGGGGACTTTTCACAGAATATTTATGCTGTTTATTATTTTTTAACTATTCAAAACTCATTTATGAGTTTTAAATGTCTTGAATGTTTATTATGAACTTGAAAACTGAAAATATTTGAAGTGCAGCTTTTATGTAAGCACAGAATGCGTGTTGTTGATTTTTCCAGAAAATGTCATTTTTAGCTATTGTATGAGTCTGCAGAGTGACTAGTATGGTGTCTGCGATAGGTCTGAAAGAGCTGGTTGAGTGTCATAGATTGTGGGACTTTGTTGGGGTTTTTTGTTGTTGAATCTAATGTTTGCCTTGAGTATGGAGTACCAGCTTCTATGTGAAATTTCCAAACCTGTCATGTGGATGTGAATGAATGGCAGAGTGGAAAGTGCACTCTTAAGCCTGGCTAGCTTATTTGGATGATTGCGTGGTTGAAGATTTTCTTCTTACACCTTCTTTCTGGTGTGCAGTTGGCAGGTTGTTTTTTTTGGACGTACCATCTCCTGGAAACACTACTAATGTACATTTTTGTAGGCACTTTTTTTTCTCTCTAATGGTTCTCTCTTTTGGTTGTTTTACATGCCTCAAGGGTAGGCAGGTTTTGTGGTGCAATTTGCTCCTCCTGTTGCCTCACTTGAGTGGAAATGCTGGTCACTGGCATTTTTACATTGTCTATTGCAATACCACAAATTGTCTAACGGCCCTTATTCAAATTTGAATCCTTTTCCGAATTTTTTAGTGGACATATATTAGTTCGCCATTTCTCTTTGCTGGAGGAAAAGTTAAACGTATATCTAAAAATCTTAAGTGTCGTGCAATCCTATCTTCAGATTGCGTTTGATTTGTTTTGGTGTCTTTTTTACCTGTCATAACCGTTGGGCGGGAATGTGTAAGCAGGCAGGTAATGTTGGCCTGTTTTGACTTGTTTGAGCATAGAATGCTCTTATCCGCATTGTTTTAAGCAGTGTTGGGATGCTTTGACATTGATTGCTGCTGAGAGGGTTAAGGTGAAGTCGAAAGTTGTGTCTTTCAAGTAGAAGAAGCATATATTTTTCTGTCGTAGTTTTCAAGAATTCCAATTTTTATGACACGGATATTTGTTAAATGTTCTGAATGATTCTGTTTGTTTCTTTTTCTAATGTCAGCTCCCGTTGTTTCGCCTATGGTAATTTTTGTCAGTGCATTTGATATCAATGTCAAAATGGTACTATTAAATGGCTTAGGGATGGGATGTCTTGATACTGTTTTGCTCCAATAACTACATTATTACTTCGCTTCGCTTTTTAATAGTATGGTTCATTATTGTTGATAATTTGGTTTTGTTGACAATCTGAGACTGGTTTAAGGAGATCGCTGTATGAAAGTAGGCATTTACGCTGTACTTTGTAAATGCACTTAAAAACTTTGTTTCTGAAATATGTAGTCATATGTTTCCCAACCATGCTGTGGATAAGTCACTGTGATGGAATGATTTGAACCTGATTTTGGTGAGCATGTTCTGCAAACTAGCGTGACTGCCAGCACCAATTTGTTTTGGCAGGAACTATTGAAACTGCAAGAGGCACAATGGTTTGAGAAAATTTGAAAAAGTTGTATTGGTACTTCAACACCAAAAATTTCTGTTTCTTTTGTTCTTGCATTTACATTGTTTGAGAGGGGCTATTGTACGTCCAGTGGCAGAGCATCTAACATTGTGCTGACTCTGTATGAGGTGGTGTTTACTCTTTTCTACTTTATCAACCTAACTCTGTACATTGTTAGCACAGGGTACTGGCACACTGACAGTATGGGATGAAGTGACTTGTGTTGTTACCGCAGTGTCCTGGCATACTGACGGTGTGGGAAGGAGCTGCTGTTGGTCCTTAAGATCATGTACATTCCCCATTGTTTGCCCGCTCATGTTCATGTACTTGCTCTTCCTGGACACAAATGATGACAATTCACCCATGTCTGTTGATTTATGGTGTAGCTGTAAGGCTCTCCCCTGTTACAAGCTGAAGATGTGAATTTGATTCCACAGGAGGAGGGTTTAAAAAAAAAAAATTAAAAATAATAAATTTCTTTTAAGCAGCAAGTAGCTGTTTGCTGGGATGTTGTATCCTTCTCAGGCTGCAGTTCTAAACAGTTTTGCTGTACTTTTTGTGTCGGCAACATAGAACAGGCCATGCGTTATACTGTATAGAAATACAGTTTTCTGGAAAATGATTCGACATGGTTTGATTTTGTGATCTATGAGTATTAGGTTCAATGAAGAAGTTTTCTGGATTTGCTTTGCTTAAGTTTTTTCTTTCCCTTCTTTATCTCAAAAGCTTGACCAGCATTGTCTTTGGGCAAATATTTTCTCACTTTACCGTCTAACAAATGTACATCAATATATACACTCTCAGATCTTCTCACGGAGAAGGAAACAGACTTTGATAGAGCCTGCTCGTTTTGTCACAGATTGATTTCTTTTCTGCTGCCAGGCATGGCAGTGTGCTACATTGTTGTTGTGCATGTGAACGAAATGTGGGAGTGCGGGAAAAATAGACTGCACCTTTGTGTGAGGCAGAATCTGAGTTAGTTCCTAATGTCCCAAATGTGTGTTCATACTTGTTTACGGCATAGATTGTCGCTGTGGGTGTGGATCATATGTGCATGTGGATAATAAGCAAATGAAAAAGTGCATCTGTGAGTTTGTGTATATGTATGAATGAGTGAGTTTGTTACCCACTAGCCTAAGAATTCCGCTGCTTACACTTTGTCAGCACATTGGGTAGTATGATGTATCCCCCCTAACCCTTTCTCCCTTACCCATTTCCTTCGTCCTAGCAGTGCGTGTATGTGTATTATAGTAATGATGAGTGAGTTGTAAGTGAGTGTATGTAGTGATAATGAGTCTTGCAAGGGTATTAACTGTGTGAGGGATATCTGGTGAATACTGCAAGCTTTGATTTTGACTTGAATGATGACCTTTTTGATAAAAGTAAAGTACAGTCTCTCCTTCCTCCTCCTCCTATCCCCTCCCCACCTCCTTCC